>NW_027258849.1:0-51481 GCF_045791955.1 Oncorhynchus clarkii lewisi | reverse complement strand
CTGTCTGTTTGTATATATAATATACAGTACGTTATGTGTGTGTGTGTAGCTGTCTGTTTGTATATATAATATACAGTACGTTATGTATGTGTGTGTGGCTGTCTGTTTGTGTATATAATATACAGTACGTTATGAATGTGTGGCTGTCTGTTTGTATATATAATATACAGTACGTTATGTATGTGTGGCTGTCTGTTTGTGTATGTAATATACAGTACGTTATGTATGTGTGTGGGTGTCTGTTTGTATATATAATATACAGTACGTTATGTATGTGTGTGTAGCTGTCTGTTTGTATATATAATATACAGTACGTTATGAATGTGTGGCTGTCTGTTTGTATATATAATATACAGTACGTTATGTATGTGTGTGTGGCTGTCTGTTTGTGTATATAATATACAGTACGTTATGTATGTGTGTGTGGGTGTCTGTTTGTATATATAATATACAGTACGTTATGTATGTGTGTGTAGCTGTCTGTTTGTATATATAATATACAGTACGTTATGTATGTGTGGCTGTCTGTTTGTATATATAATATACAGTACGTTATGTATGTGTGGCTGTCTGTTTGTATATATAATATACAGTACGTTATGTATGTGTGTGTAGCTGTCTGTTTGTGTATATAATATACAGTACGTTATGTATGTGTGTGTAGCTGTCTGTTTGTATATATAATATACAGTACGTTATGTATGTGTGGCTGTCTGTTTGTGTATATAATATACAGTACTTTATGTATGTGTGGCTGTCTGTTTGTGTATATAATATACAGTACGTTATGTATGTGTGTGTGAGTGTCTGTTTGTATATATAATATACAGTACGTTATGTATGTGTGGCTGTCTGTTTGTATATATAATATACAGTACGTTATGTATGTGTGGCTGTCTGTTTGTATATATAATATACAGTACGTTATGTATGTGTGTGTGGGTGTCTGTTTGTATATATAATATACAGTACGTTATGTATGTGTGGCTGTCTGTTTGTGTATATAATATACAGTACTTTATGTATGTGTGGCTGTCTGTTTGTATATATAATATACAGTACGTTATGTATGTGTGTGTGGGTGTCTGTTTGTGTATATAATATACAGTACGTTATGCATGTGTGTGTGAGTGTCTGTTTGTATATATAATATACAGTACGTTATGTATGTGTGTGTAGCTGTCTGTTTGTATATATAATATACAGTACGTTATGTGTGTGTGTGTAGCTGTCTGTTTGTATATATAATATACAGTACGTTATGTATGTGTGTGTGTGGGTGTCTGTTTGTGTATATAATATACAGTACGTTATGTATGTGTGTGTGGGTGTCTGTTTGTATATATAATATACAGTACGTTATGCATGTATGTGTGGCTGTCTGTTTGTATATATAATATACAGTACGTTATGTATGTGTGTGTAGCTGTCTGTTTGTATATATAATATACAGTACGTTATGTATGTGTGGCTGTCTGTTTGTATATATAATATACAGTACGTTATGCATGTGTGTGTGGGTGTCTGTTTGTACATATAATATACAGTACGTTATGCATGTGTGGCTGTCTGTTTGTGTATATAATATACAGTACGTTATGTATGTGTGGCTGTCTGTTTGTGTATGTAATATACAGTACGTTATGTATGTGTGGCTGTCTGTTTGTGTATATAATATACAGTACTTTATGTATGTGTGGCTGTCTGTTTGTATATATAATATACAGTACGTTATGCATGTGTGTGTGGGTGTCTGTTTGTACATATAATATACAGTACGTTATGCATGTGTGGCTGTCTGTTTGTGTATATAATATACAGTACTTTATGTATGTGTGGCTGTCTGTTTGTGTATATAATATACAGTACTTTATGTATGTGTGGCTGTCTGTTTGTATATATAATATACAGTACGTTATGTGTGTGTGTGTGGCTGTCTGTTTGTATATAATATACAGTACGTTATGTGTGTGTGGCTGTCTGTTTGTGTATATAATATACAGTACGTTATGTGCGTGTGTGGCTGTCTGTTTGTGTATGTAATATGCAGTACGTTATGTGTGTGTGTGGGTGTCTGTCTGTGAGAGTGAGAGAGAAGAAAAGAGAGAGATGCTTGGCATTGATGTTTCCACTTTGTGTTGATGTTTTCATGTGTCTTTGCTCTAAATTCAAACAGAAGATGTGCTTTTTAAAATGTTTAATGTCTCTCTGCTCTAACAGGGTAAAATGGGTGAGATCGGACCACAGGGACCTCATGGCCCACCAGGTCCTGAGGTAAAACACTGACATCATTAAAGCCACACTGTTAAATGTCTGCTATTATGTTTCTGCCACTTTAATGGTCATTGAGCTACTGATACAGCTCAATATGAGGTCATAAAATGATGTCATAAACTTATGTCATATAGTGCTATACATGGTCAAACAAGTAAACCATGCAAACTGAACCAATCACAAAAACATATCGTTCTGATCTAAGAGTGTGTTCCTACACACTGTTGTTGTAGTCAAGTTGAAATTGTAGTTCTGTTGGGACCATATTGTATCCCTGTTCTTTTACTTGCCAGAGATGTTTTCAAGTTGTCCCAGAGACGGGATAGAGAAACCGCCCTGAGACTGTCTGAGGCGGTCTGCTCTACTACCTGTGTTCTGTCTGGGATCAGGGTGTAAACTGATACACACTATCACTAACACCATACAACACGATCAGCCCCACATCACTCTTTATCTATGACTTAAACTCCTGTCCTGGTCCATGAGACAGACACATGTAAACAGTAGATAAGCTAACATAGAATACACAGTAAGGAACTAAAATCATCATGGGCACAGGTCCAGAGTAGTGCTTAAGACTGCCTCTTTATTGCTGCTCACTATCTATAGTATCTCTACGGCTGCTGCCTCCCTCCCAACCCCAGGTCAGCCACTGTCCTGTGTCGAATGAATGCTAAACACTTGAGATAAGGTTGTGAACTTGGGGGACAGAGTCCAACTTGAGAGGACAGGATCAACACACCAAGCAAACTGAACAATCTGAGAAATACATTGATAGCACTCCTTAAACCCACCACAGATACACATCGATAGCACTCCTTAAACCCACCACAGATACACATCGATAGCACTCCTTAAACCCACCACAGATACACATCGATAGCACTCCTTAAACCCACCACAGATACACATCAATAGCACTCCTTAAACCCACCACAGATACACATCGATAGCACTCCTTAAACCCACCACAGATACACATCGATAGCACTCCTTAAACCCAGCACAGATATACATCGATAGCACTCCTTAAACCCACCACAGATACACATCGATAGCACTCCTTAAACCCACCACAGATACACATCGATAGCACTCCTTAAACCCACCACAGATACACATCGATAGCACTCCTTAAACCCAGCACAGATATACATCGATAGCACTCCTTAAACCTACCACAGATCCACATCGATAGCACTCCTTAAACCCACCACAGATACACATCGATAGCACTCCTTAAACCCACCACAGATACACATCGATAGCACTCCTTAAAGCCACCACAGATAAACATCAATAGCACTCAAACGCACCACAGATATACATTGATAGCACTCCTTAAACACACCACAGATATACATCGATAGCACTCCTTAAACACACCACAGATATACATCGATAGCACTCCTTAAACACACCACAGATAAACATCAATAGCACTCAAACGCACCACAGATATACATCGATAGCACTCCTTAAACCCACCACAGATACACATCGATAGCACTCCTTAAACACACCACAGATATACATCGATAGCACTCCTTAAACCCACCACAGATACACATCGATAGCACTCCTTAAACCCACCACAGATAAACATCAATAGCACTCAAACGCACCACAGATATACATCGATAGCACTCCTTAAACACACCACAGATAAACATCAATAGCACTCAAACGCACCACAGATATACATCGATAGCACTCCGTAAACCCACCGCAGATAAACATCAATAGCACTCAAACGCACCACAGATATACATCGATAGCACTCCTTAAACACACCACAGATAAACATCAATAGCACTCAAACGCACCACAGATATACATCGATAGCACTCCTTAAACACACCACAGATAAACATCAATAGCACTCAAACGCACCACAGATATACATCGATAGCACTCCTTAAACACACCACAGATAAACATCAATAGCACTCAAACACACCACAGATATACATCGATAGCACTCCTTAAACCCACCACAGATACACATTGATAGCACTCCTTAAAACCACCACAGAAATAAAGTACATACAGTAAGCTTTCCTTCATCCCTGTGTCACATTGGTTCTGATTTATTCCCAGTCTAGCAGATCTACAAGAAAGCAGGATAGCATATAGGAATATATAGGATTTGGAAAGTCAAACTAATCCAAACGTATCCTGTAATGTTCTCAGTGTGTGCACATCATGTGACTCACAGACTAGATGTCTTTTAAGTTTTTATCAAACTGAATCCAACAATGTCTCACTTGTTTTACCATCCGTCCTATAAATGTTGTAGCTCTACTTTATGGTGGTTGACTGTTTGTTGCCTTGTCAAGATCAAAGAGTCCAGAAAGGTTCACTCCATTTTACTATTTTTGGCCCTGTTAAAACACCACATCTGTAAATCTGATAGATCTCCATAGCTTTCTCTCCCCCTTTCTCCCTTTCCTCCTCTCCCCCACCAACTGTCCCCCTCTCCTTCTCCCTCTTCTCCTCTCCCCCACCAACTCTCCACCAACTCTCCCTCTCTCCCCCTCTTCCCTCTCCTTCTCTCTCTCCTCCACCAACTCTTGCCCTCTCCTCCTTTCCTCCACCAACTCTCTCCCTCTCCTTCTCTCCCCCACCAACTCTCCCCTTCTCCCTCTCCTCCTCTCCCCCACAAACTCTCCCCTTCTCCCTCTCCTCCTCTCCACCACCAACTCTCCCCTTCTCCCTCTCCTCCTCTCCCCCACAAACTCTCCCCTTCTCCCTCTCCTCCTCTCCCCCACCAACTCTCCCCTTCTCCCTCTCCTCCTCTCCCCCACCAACTCTCCCCCTCTCACCCTCTCCTTCTCCCTCTCCTTCTCTCCCCCACCAACTCTCCACCCACTCTCCCACTCTCCCCCTTTCTCGCTCTCTCCCCCTCTCTCCCCTTTCTCCCTCTCTCTCCTCCCCTTCCTCCTCTCCTCCTTCAACTCTCCCCTCTCCTCCTCTCCCCCACCAACTCTCCCCCTCTCACCCTCTCCTTCTCCCTCTCCTCCTCTCCCCACCAACTCTCCACCCACTCTCCCTCTCTCCCCCTCTCTCCCTCTCTCCCCCTCTCTCCTCTCCTTCTCCCTCTCATCCTCTCCCCCACCAACTTTCCTCCCTCTCTCCCCCTCACCCTCTCCCCATACCAACACTCCTACCTCTTTCCCCATCCCCTGTTTTAATTGAGCCGGCCATGCCATGCTGAGGCAGGTGTGTGACAGTCTTCAGCCAACATCTCTATCCATCAGCCCCTTTACGTCAGGTTCATATAACATAGCTAGGCCCTGTCACTCTTTAGATACAGATGTATTGACCTTGCCTACCCCGTCTTACAGAGGGTCAGTGTGCTCTCTGTTCTCATCATTGTCAATCCATAAGGTCTTTTTTAGAAAAGAGGGGCAGTGTGGGTCTGACCCTGACCCTGCCATATATATCAATATACAAGCATATAGGCACCCTATGTAGATAATCCTCCACTCCCTTTCTGTACACACATATCTAAAGAAAGTATGATGTAATAGAATGGAATATAAAGAAACTGAATACATTCAGGTGTGTTCAGGAGTGTGTCATGTTAGATGTGGCATCAAACCTATATGATCACATCAGTCTTGTGATTAATGATGTCGTCAAAGAACCATCCTGCTTGGTTTCTCAGGGCTTTCCTGGAGACATCGGTGTGCCAGGTCCCAACGGCCCTCCTGGACCTAAGGTAAAGACAAGCACTGTTTCCACAACTCAATTCAAAATACATCATCCTCAGCAGGGGTTGGAACCAAAATTATTTGTTTTATTCTGAACAGAACCAAACATATTTTTGTTCGGTTCCACTGTTCTGTGGAAGTTCTGAACTGGTTTGAACCCCCAAAAAGTTCCAGTTTTTAAACCTCTGAAATATATATATGTTTTACATTTAGCTCGACATTAGGGTGAGGGGCAGGTAGCCTACATACTGGCAAAGAGTTTCGGCAGACAGACAGACAGGCAGGCAGGCAGACAGACAGACAGACAGGCAGGCAGGCAGGCAGGCAGGCAGGAAGGCAGACAAACAGGCAGACAGACAGACAGACAGACAGACAGACAGACAGGAAGACAGGCAGGCAGGCAGGCAGGCAGGCAGACAGACATACAGACACAGACAGACAGACAGGCAGGCAGGCAGGCAGGCAGGCAGGCAGGCAGACAGACAGACAGACAGACAGACAGACAGACAGACAGACAGACAGACAGACAGACAGACAGACAGGCAGGCAGGCAGGCAGGCAGGCAGGCAGGCAGACACAGGATTACCTTTCTGAGTGACAGAGTGAGGGCTTTGCATAGGTGCTTTGTTGCTTTTGTTGTGGTACGTAATTAACCGGTTCCCATAATTTTAAAATAATGGTTTTGTTCCAAAACAATATACAGTAGATCACTTTTGTTCCCAGTTCTGATTCTGTTCCTCGAAAAATGTATTTATTTTCCGCTGTTCTGTTCCCTGAACCGGTTCCAACCCTGACCCTCAGTGCATCTTCCACTCCTGAGGTTTCATTTGTGTGTTTTCGATAATAGCAACACATCTGTTTTGTATGACATACCATGTATCCTGCTCTGTTGCAGGGACTCCTAGGTGCCAGAGGGCCACAAGGACCCCCAGGGCCAAAAGGAACAGAGGTAAGAGACATTATCAAGAATTTGTAGCTTCTGGGTGAGAACCACTAAACTACTGTACATCATACTCAGAATACTGCAGACACAACTGAACATGCAGGAAGCTAACAATATTTAGTGTGCATTTGATTACAAAACAGATTCTCAGTTTATACATGCAGTTGAACCTGTAACCAGAGTTGAGGCGGTTGGCATTGCTACAGTAGGTTCAGGCTATGTGAAGCTGTAGAGTGATTCCAGGTCCCAGGGCATGTTCCACTACTGTATACCGTCATGATTCATCACTAGGTGCTAATCAAAAACAAGGCAGACTCCAGGTCTTTCCAGGCAGCAGTGGAAAATAAGAACAGAAGCCTTGGCAGTGTGTACAGTACAGTGTGTGCAGTACGTACACCTTTCCATTGTGCTAGTGTTACGGTATTGGCACCCAACTAAACTGTGGTACCGAGTTGGAAGGCCCCTCAATCTCTCTCTCACTCTCTTTCCTGGCACGGAGTCTTATTGCATATAGCCTGCAAGAAAATGGTGTAGAGTTCAATCACTATAGCATTAATACCTTTCCCTTCAGCTGATCAGAGAAAATGCTGTAGAGTTCAATCACTATAGCATTAATACCTTTCCCTTCAGCTGATCAGAGAAAATGCTGTAGAGTTCAATCACTATAGCATTAATACCTTTCCCTTCAGCTGATCAGAGAAAATGCTGTAGAGTTCAATCACTATAGCATTAATACCTTTCCCTTCAGCTGATCAGAGAAAATGCTGTAGAGTTCAATCACTATAGCATTAATACCTTTCCCTTCAGCTGATCAGAGAAAATGCTGTAGAGTTCAATCACTATAGCATTAATACCTTTCCCTTCAGCTGATCAGAGAAAATGGTGTAGAGTTCAATCACTATAGCATTAATACCTTTCCCTTCAGCTGATCAGAGAAAATGCTGTAGAGTTCAATCACTATAGCATTAATACCTTTCCCTTCAGCTGATCAGAGAAAATGCTGTAGAGTTCAATCACTATAGCATTAATACCTTTCCCTTCAGCTGATCAGAGAAAATGCTGTAGAGTTCAATCACTATAGCATTAATACCTTTCCCTTCAGCTGATCAGAGAAAATGCTGTAGAGTTCAATCACTATAGCATTAATACCTTTCCCTTCAGCTGATCAGAGAAAATGCTGTAGAGTTCAATCACTATAGCATTAATACCTTTCCCTTCAGCTGATCAGAGAAAATGCTGTAGAGTTCAATCACTATAGCATTAATACCTTTCCCTTCAGCTGATCAGAGAAAATGCTGTAGAGTTCAATCACTATAGCATTAATACCTTTCCCTTCAGCTGATCAGAGAAAATGCTGTAGAGTTCAATCACTATAGCATTAATACCTTTCCCTTCAGCTGATCAGAGAAAATGCTGTAGAGTTCAATCACTATAGCATTAATACCTTTCCCTTCAGCTGATCAGAGAAAATGCTGTAGAGTTCAATCACTATAGCATTAATACCTTTCCCTTCAGCTGATCAGAGAAAATGCTGTAGAGTTCAATCACTATAGCATTAATACCTTTCCCTTCAGCTGATCAGAGAAAATGCTGTAGAGTTCAATCACTATAGCATTAATACCTTTCCCTTCAGCTGATCAGAGAAAATGCTGTAGAGTTCAATCACTATAGCATTAATACCTTTCCCTTCAGCTGATCAGAGAAAATGCTGTAGAGTTCAATCACTATAGCATTAATACCTTTCCCTTCAGCTGATCAGAGAAAATGCTGTAGAGTTCAATCACTATAGCATTAATACCTTTCCCTTCAGCTGATCAGAGAAAATGCTGTAGAGTTCAATCACTATAGCATTAATACCTTTCCCTTAAGCTGATCAGAGAAAATGCTGTAGAGTTCAATCACTATAGCATTAATACCTTTCCCTTCAGCTGATCAGAGAAAATGCTGTAGAGTTCAATCACTATAGCATTAATACCTTTCCCTTCAGCTGATCAGAGAAAATGCTGTAGAGTTCAATCACTATAGCATTAATACCTTTCCCTTAAGCTGATCAGAGAAAATGCTGTAGAGTTCAATCACTATAGCATTAATACCTTTCCCTTCAGCTGATCAGAGAAAATGCTGTAGAGTTCAATCACTATAGCATTAATACCTTTCCCTTCAGCTGATCAGAGAAAATGCTGTAGAGTTCAATCACTATAGCATTAATACCTTTCCCTTCAGCTGATCAGAGAAAATGCTGTAGAGTTCAATCACTATAGCATTAATACCTTTCCCTTCAGCTGATCAGAGAAAATGTTGTAGAGTTCAATCACTATAGCATTAATACCTTTCCCTTCAGCTGATCAGAGAAAATGCTGTAGAGTTCAATCACTATAGCATTAATACCTTTCCCTTCAGCTGATCAGAGAAAATGCTGTAGAGTTCAATCACTATAGCATTAATACCTTTCCCTTCAGCTGATCTGAGAAAATGCTGTAGAGTTCTATCACTATAGCATTAATACCTTTCCCTTCAGCTGATCAGAGAAAATGCTGTAGAGTTCAATCACTATAGCATTAATACCTTTCCCTTCAGCTGATCAGAGAAAATGCTGTAGAGTTCAATCACTATAGCATTAATACCTTTCCCTTCAGCTGATCAGAGAAAATGCTGTAGAGTTCAATCACTATAGCATTAATACCTTTCCCTTCAGCTGATCAGAGAAAATGCTGTAGAGTTCAATCACTATAGCATTAATACCTTTCCCTTCAGCTGATCAGAGAAAATGCTGTAGAGTTCAATCACTATAGCATTAATACCTTTCCCTTCAGCTGATCAGAGAAAATGCTGTAGAGTTCAATCACTATAGCATTAATACCTTTCCCTTCAGCTGATCAGAGAAAATGCTGTAGAGTTCAATCACTATAGCATTAATACCTTTCCCTTCAGCTGATCAGAGAAAATGCTGTAGAGTTCAATCACTATAGCATTAATACCTTTCCCTTCAGCTGATCAGAGAAAATGCTGTAGAGTTCAATCACTATAGCATTAATACCTTTCCCTTCAGCTGATCAGAGAAAATGCTGTAGAGTTCAATCACTATAGCATTAATACCTTTCCCTTCAGCTGATCAGAGAAAATGTTGTAGAGTTCAATCACTATAGCATTAATACCTTTCCCTTCAGCTGATCAGAGAAAATGCTGTAGAGTTCAATCACTATAGCATTAATACCTTTCCCTTAAGCTGATCAGAGAAAATGCTGTAGAGTTCAATCACTATAGCATTAATACCTTTCCCTTCAGCTGATCAGAGAAAATGCTGTAGAGTTCAATCACTATAGCATTAATACCTTTCCCTTCAGCTGATCAGAGAAAATGCTGTAGAGTTCAATCACTATAGCATTAATACCTTTCCCTTAAGCTGATCAGAGAAAATGCTGTAGAGTTCAATCACTATAGCATTAATACCTTTCCCTTCAGCTGATCAGAGAAAATGCTGTAGAGTTCAATCACTATAGCATTAATACCTTTCCCTTCAGCTGATCAGAGAAAATGCTGTAGAGTTCAATCACTATAGCATTAATACCTTTCCCTTCAGCTGATCAGAGAAAATGCTGTAGAGTTCAATCACTATAGCATTAATACCTTTCCCTTCAGCTGATCAGAGAAAATGTTGTAGAGTTCAATCACTATAGCATTAATACCTTTCCCTTCAGCTGATCAGAGAAAATGCTGTAGAGTTCAATCACTATAGCATTAATACCTTTCCCTTCAGCTGATCAGAGAAAATGCTGTAGAGTTCAATCACTATAGCATTAATACCTTTCCCTTCAGCTGATCAGAGAAAATGCTGTAGAGTTCAATCACTATAGCATTAATACCTTTCCCTTCAGCTGATCAGAGAAAATGCTGTAGAGTTCAATCACTATAGCATTAATACCTTTCCCTTAAGCTGATCAGAGAAAATGCTGTAGAGTTCAATCACTATAGCATTAATACCTTTCCCTTAAGCTGATCAGAGAAAATGCTGTAGAGTTCAATCACTATAGCATTAATACCTTTCCCTTAAGCTGATCAGAGAAAATGCTGTAGAGTTCAATCACTATAGCATTAATACCTTTCCCTTCAGCTGATCAGAGAAAATGTCTCAAAGCAGAACATCATACATTCTAATCATTGGAATCATCAAGCTCTCCTTCAGGCAGTGTGGACATAGAGAGAAACATCCAGGTCACTCTGCTAGGAAGAACACAGTGATCGATGAGAGTACACACACACACACACACACACACACACACACACACACACACACACACACACACACACACACACACACACACACAGGCCCCCTGTGGCTTTCACATTAGTAGATCTGTGCATAAGGTGAGATGGGATGTTGCTCAGCTAGTGTTACTGCCAGTGCCCAGTGATGTTACCTGGTCCCCAAATCCAGCTGTATATGATGCATTGCACTGTGTTGACCTGTTTTACTGTGTATTTTCAGGGTGATGAGGGACACCTTGGCCCACTTGGCGGCCCTGGCACCACTGTAAGTGTCTCCAGGTGTTTCATTATGAAGTAACACAGATGAGATGTGATAAAACATGAAAAGCTGATGCATCCTGTAATGTGTGTGTGTGTGTGTGTGTGTGTGTGTGTGTGTGTGTGTGTGTGTGTGTGTTTGTGTGTGTGTGTGTGTGTGTGTGTGTGTTTCTCTACAGGGGAGAGTTGGAAGGAAAGGCTACATAGGGGAACCTGGACCTGAGGGACTGAAGGTAAGAAGTTACTATCAGCGTGCATACTGTACGCATGCTGTATTGGACTGTTTAGAAAAACAACTATCACAGTGTCAGTCGATCAGGTCCATTTGCAGATATGGTCAAGTGTGTGTGTAACCATCTCTTTCCCTTGGTGTTGTGTCTAATCATAAGCTAACTGTCCAGAATAATTCCAGAACAGTGAGCAATATAATCAGGGCAGTAGGAATGAAAACTTACATTAAATCTACAAAAGTATGTGGACACCCCTTCAAATTAGTGGGTTTGGCTATTTCAATGCAATCTCCATAGACAAACATTGGCAGTAGAATGGGCTTACTGAAGTGCTCAGTGACTTTCGACGTGGCACTGTCATAGGATGCCACCTTTCCAACAAGTCAGTTTGTCAAATGTGATGTTATTGTGAAGTGGAAACGTCTAGGAGCAACCACAGCTCCGCCGCGAAGTTGTAGGCCACACAAGCTCACCGAACGGGACCGCCGAGTGCTGATGCGCTTGCCGCGTAAAAATCGCCTGTCCTCGGTTACAATACTCTCTACCGAGTTCCAAACTGCCTCTGGAAACAACGTCAGCATAAGAACTGTTCGTTGGGAGATTCATGAAATGGGTTTCCATGGCCGAGCAGCCGCTCACAGGGGAAAGGAAAGGCTGCCTTATCTGTTGTTCTGTTCCTCAGCAAGGCAGTTAACCCACTGTTCTCCGGGCACCTAACATCACCATGTGCAATGCCAAGCGTTTGCTACAGTGGTGTAAAGCTTACCGCCATTGGACTCTGGAGAGGTGGAAACACGTTCTCTGGAGTGATGAATCATGCTTTACCATCTGGCAGTCTGACGGACAAATCTGGGTTTGGCGGATGCCAGGACCTGCCCGAATTCATGGTGTCGATGTAAAGTTTGGTGGAGATGGAATAATGGTATGGGGCTGTTTTTCATGGTTTGGGCTAGGCCCCTTAGTTCCAATGATGCAATATCAATACAATGACGTGGCAACAGTTTGGGAAGGCCCTTTCCTCTTTCAGCATGACCATGCCCCTGTGCACAAAGCGAGGTCCATACAGAAATGGTTTGTCGAGATCGGTGTGAAAGAACTTGACTGGCCTGCACAGAGCCCTGACCTTAACACCGTCGAACACCTTTGGAATGTATTGGAACGCCGACTCCGAGCCAGGCCTAATCGGCCAACATCAATGCCCGGCCTCACTAATGCTCTTGTGGCTGAATAGATGCAAGTCCCCGCAGCAATGTTCCAGCGTCTAGTGGAACTCCTTCCCAGAAGAGTGGAGGCTGTTATGGCAGCAAAGGGGGGACCAAATCCATATTAATGCCCATGGTTTTGGAATGAGATGTTCAACGAGCAGGTGTCCACATTCTTTTGGTAATGTAGTGTACTATCTAATCGACATGGCCCGCTTACCACTTTTGAGGTCTTAGTTTAGTTTTCTTGTTTAGTTTTTTTCCTGACGTGTTCTTCACGTTACTTCATTAGAGTTAACTGGTGTGAACCCAGTGCAAGGCCTTGCGCCTTCACTATTACTGCTGCACAATGTGGCAGATGTTTATTAGTATGGATTACACTTTAGTGTGTTCCTCTGAATGCCATGCAAGTCAGAGTCCCTGTATTTGTGAATGAGTTGGGTACTTGTGTTAGTTCAAGGGGAGGTGGTTGTGTCATAAATGTATTGAGCCTTATTAACAAAGAGAAGGAATTCTCCCTGGACTGTTATAGAGCATAATGGAAACCCGCAGGAGAGAAATAAACAGAAACAGAAGAAATCAAGAGCATTTCCATGTGTGCTTTTTAATCATTTGTTTATTTAAAACCCTGTGTGTTCAAGCTGTTGATCATGTGACTGAGCGACCATCGGCTGGATCTTAACATCTTAACACACAGGAAGAAAATGTACTAATGTTTTGTTTTGATCTGGTTTTCAGGGGGAGACGGGGGACCTTGGCGGCATTGGAAAAAATGGACCGCAAGTGAGTCTGGTGGTTTTTGCTGACTATGCATGAAATCAATGTCAGTGATTAACCACTTCTTAGTTTGTTAATGTGCAGTACAGCGACTGACTGGGATAAGTTATTAAGTCTCTACTTCCTGCTGCTCTCGTATAGGAAGAGTCTCAAAGCAGAGTACTCATACGTAGAATGTTTATAGTGCTTTTCTCAGACCTAAAGATGCAGAGTGGTTGGTTTTCATTAGTCTGAGTGCAGTGATGGAGATGTAAGGGTCTTTATGTGGTTTAGTATGGGGAGGGAGGACGAAAAGGTTAGAGGAGGAGGTGATGAGGCAAAGAGGGGTAGGGAGGTGGAGGAGGGGTAGGGAGGTGGAGGGGTAGGGAGGTGGAAGAGGGGTAGGGAAGTGGAGGAGGGGTAGGGAGGTGGAGGGGTAGGGAGGTGGAGGAGGGGTAGGGAGGTGGAGGAGGGGTAGGTAGTTGGAGGGGTAGGGAGGTGGAGGAGGGGTAGGGAAGTGGAGGAGGGGTAGGGAGGTGGAGGGGTAGGGAGGTGGAGGGGTAGGGAGGTGGAGGAGGGGTAGGTAGTTGGAGGGGTAGGGAGGTGGAGGAGGATGGGTAGGGAGGTGGAGGAGGAGGGGTAGGGTTGTGGAGGAGGAGAAGGGGATAGGGAGGTGGAGGAGGAGGAGGGGTAGAGAGGTGGAGGAGGAAGAGGGGTAGGAAGGTATTTCTCTAGCAATAAACGTGTGTTTTATACAGAAATTGGCAGCATAAGGATCTCCAGTGAATGACAATCTCTGGAAGTTACCTCATTTTGAGTTTGCGTTCGTTTGTTTGTGCCAGGGACAATTTTTCTTTTTTTTGTGTAAATTTAAAAAACGCCTCTTGAAGGAAACGTAACTGCATAACTGAACTCTTGTTATTGCCCTTAGAAACAGACAGTATGGAGAACAAGTATTTGATATTCTGCCGATTTTGCCGATTTTCCTACTTACAAAGCATGTAGAAGTCTGTAATTTTTATCAAAGGTACACTTCAACTGTGAGAGACGGAATCTAAAACAAAAATCGTATGATTTTTAAGTAATTAATTTGCATTTTATTGCATGACATAAGTATTTGATCACCTACCAACCAGTAAGAATTCCGTCTCTCACAGACCTGTAAGTTTTTCTTTAAGAATTCCTCCTGTTCTCCACTCGTTACCTGTATAAAAGACACCTGTCTACACACTCAATCAAACAAACTCCAACCTCTCCACAATGGCCAAGACCAGAGAGCTGTGTAAGGACATCAGGAGTAAAATTGTAGACCTGCACAAGGCTAGGATGGGCTACAGGACAATAGGCAAGCAGCTTGGAGGAAAGGCAACAACTGTTGGCGCAATTATTAGAAAATGGAAGAAGTTCAAGATGATGGCTCCATGCAAGATCTCACCTCATGGGGCATCAATGATCATGAGGAAGGTGAGGGATCAGCCCAGAACTATACAGCAGGACCTGCTCAATGACCTGAAGAGAGCTGGGACCACAGTCTCAAAGCAGAATGGGAGAAGGTCATGTGGTCTGATGAGACAAAAATAGAGCTTTTTGGTCTAAACTCCACTCGCCGTGTTTGGAGGAAGAAGAAGGATGAGTACAACCCCAAGAACACCAACCATGAAGCATGGAGGTGGAAACATCATCCTTTGGGGATGCTTTTCTGCAAAAGGGACAGGACGACTGCACCGTATTGAGGGGAGGATGGATGGGGCCATGTATCGCGAGATCTTGGCAAACAACCTCCTCGCCTCAGTAAGAGCATTGAAGATGGGTCTTCCAGCATGACAACGACCCGAAACACACAGCCAGGGAAACTAAGGAGTGGCTCAGTAAGAAGCATCTCAAGGTCCTGGAGTGGCCTAGCCAGTCTCCAGACCTGAACCCAATAGAAAATCTTTGGAGGGAGCTGAAAGTCTGTATTGCCCAGCGACAGCCCCAAAACCTGAAGAATCTGGAGAAGGTCTGTATGGAGGAGTGGGCCAAAATCCCTGCTGCAGTGTGTGCAAACCTGGTCAAGAACTACAGGAAACGTATGATCTCTCTAATTGCAAACAAAGGTTTCTGTACCAAATATTAAGTTCTGCTTTTCTGATGTATCAGATACTTATGTTATGCAATAAAATGCTAATGGATTACTTAAAAATCATACAATGTGATTTTCTGGATCCGTCTCTCACAGTTGAAGTGTACCTATGATAAAAAATTACAGACCTCTACATGCTTTGTAAGTAGGAAAACCTGCAAAATCGGCACATCTCCCCACTGTACATACCGCACATCTCTACAGTAGAAATACTCAAGAAAATAAACAATGACGATCCAGATGAGAATGATCTATGATCATCTATGTTCATTCATCAATAACAAGTCATGGCTCTACTAGTACTGGCACAACATCAGTGGCCCGACTAGTTTTCTAAAACATCTGTGGAATACTACTATTACTTTGGATTGGTCTAATTAACTGCAAAACTGCAACGTTTCAAAAGTCTGTCTTTGTTGTTTTTTGGTCCATATAGTCATTTGACACCCAACATGTTTTCCTATGCTAGAAATCCACATACAACCCTCTCATGCATGTCACATCTCAATGCCGTATGCTTCTCTGTGTTCGTCAGGTCCCTTAATGTTAGTATTTGCATTGTGTGCGCTGTGGAAGCCACAGCCACTGAATAGGACTTCCAAATGGCTCCCTATTTACTACATAGTACACTAATTTTGACCAGAGCCCTATGGGCACTATATAGGGAATGTGGTGCCATTTGGGACACAGCCTCTGTGTTGCGTAGGAGAGCACACATGAAAGGGATTAACCATTTACCACAGACTGTATCTAGCTAGGACCCCTTTGAAGCCAATGCCATGTTAAAACAAAAAGACCTCAGCTTGGAAACACATGGAGCCTCTAATGAACGTCATTACATCACTTTCCAAATAAATCTAATCTGGAGGGTCTGAGAGAGACTGCCGATGGGTTGGCTAACTGCAGGTTAGCCCTGGTCAGGAGGTTCCTGGCTGAACGTGTTCAATGTGTTCACTAAGGCTTTGTTGTGTCACCTAGAGAGCACTTAATGCAACATGTTGCCAGTAAAGCATTTGAACCAATCATTTACTGGGAGTTTTTATAATATGATCAGCTGTATTTTTTGGGGCCAAATTAGATTGGCCCGTCAAGTGTTCCATTATAGGGTGACCCACAATAAAAAAAATAAAAAAATGCCTCTAAATTGAATCGCTGCTGAGGGCATTAACAGGTCTGCGGTTTGCTCTGAAACACACGATACTCAGGTTCACCTGGGCCGAAGAGAGAGATGGAGAGAGGAAGAGCGAGAGACTAGTAGCATATGACAACAGAGAGAATGTCTTAATTCTCTTCTACAGTACTTACTATGGTGATATCAGTCTCACTTCCTGACTGTTCTGCTCTTCTTGTAACCTCCACTCAGTCTGACCTAGGGCTGAGAAAGCAGACTGCTGTATACACACACACACACCTGAGAAAGCATATCACTGCAGATACACACACACCTGAGAAAGCATATATTTGTATACACACACACACCTGAAAAAGCATATCGCTGTATACACACACACACACACACCTGAGAAAGCAGACCGCTGTATACACACACAAACCTGAGAAAGCATATCGCTGTATACACAAACACACCTGAGAAGGCAGATTGCTACAGACACACACACACCTGAGAAAGCATATGGCTGCAGATACACACACACCTGAGAAAGCAGATTGCTACACACACACACAAACACACACACACACACCTGAGAAAGCAGATCGCTGCAGACACACACACACACACCTGAGAAAGCAGATCATTGCAGACACACACACACCTGAGAAAGCAGATTGTTACACACACACACACACCTGAGAAAGCAGATCGCTGCAGACACACACACACACCTGAGAAAGCAGATCACTGCAGACACACACACACACACACGCACCTGAGAAAGCAGATCACTGCAGACATACACACACACACCTGAGAAAGCAGATCGCTGCAGACACACACACACCTGAGAAAGCAGATCATGGCAGACACACACACACACACCTGAGAAAGCAGATCGCTGCAGACACACACACACACACCTGAGAAAGCACACACACACACACACACCTGAGAAAGCAGATCACTGCAGACACACACACACCTGAGAAAGCAGATTGCTACACACACACACACACCTGAGAAAGCAGATCGCTGCAGACACACACACACACACCTGAGAAAGCACACACACACACACCTGAGAAAGCAGATCGCTGCAGACACACACACACACCTGAGAAAGCAGATCACTGCAGACACACACACGCCTGAGAAAGCAGATCGCTGCAGACACACACACACACCTGAGAAAGCAGATCGCTGCAGACACACACACACACACACACACACCTGAGAAAGCAGATCGCTGCAGACACACACACACACACCTGAGAAAGCAGATCACTGCAGACACACACACACCTGAGAAAGCAGATTGCTACACACACACACACACACACACACACACACACCTGAGAAAGCAGATCGCTGCAGACACACACACACACCTGAGAAAGCAGATTGCTGCAGACACACACACACACCTGAGAAAGCAGATCGCTGCAGACACACACACACACCTGAGAAAGCAGATCACTGCAGACACACACACACACACACCTGAGAAAGCAGATCGCTGCAGACACACGCACACCTGAGAAAGCATATCGCTGCAGACACACACACCTGAGAAAGCAGATCGTTGCAGACACACACACACACACCTGAGAAAGCAGATCACTGCAGACACACACACACACACCTGAAAAACCAGATCACTGCAGACACACACACACACACCTGAGAAAGCAGATCACTGCAGACACACACACCTGAGAAAGCAGATCACTGCAGACACACACGCCTGAGAAAGCAGATCGCTGCAGACACACACACACACATCTGAGAAAGCAGATCACTGCAGACACACACACACACCTGAGAAAGCAGATCGCTGCAGACACACACACACACCTGAGAAAGCAGATCACTGCAGACACACACACACCTGAGAAAGCAGATTGCTACACACACACACACACACACACACACACACACACACACACACACACACACAACACCTGAGAAAACAGATCGCTGCAGACACACACACACACCTGAGAAAGCAGATTGCTGCAGACACACACACACACCTGAGAAAGCAGATCGCTGCAGACACACACACACACCTGAGAAAGCAGATCACTGCAGACACACACACACACACACCTGAGAAAGCAGATCGCTGCAGACACACGCACACCTGAGAAAGCATATCGCTGCAGACACACACACCTGAGAAAGCAGATCGTTGCAGACACACACACACACACCTGAGAAAGCAGATCACTGCAGACACACACACACACACCTGAAAAACCAGATCACTGCAGACACACACACACACACCTGAGAAAGCAGATCACTGCAGACACACACACCTGAGAAAGCAGATCACTGCAGACACACACGCCTGAGAAAGCAGATCGCTGCAGACACACACACACACATCTGAGAAAGCAGATCACTGCAGACACACACACACACCTGAGAAAGCAGATCGCTGCAGACACACACACACACCTGAGAAAGCAGATCGCTGCAGATGGAGCTCTAAAACTCTCCAAAGCCTAGTTTCCTACTGTTAAATGATACAGGACACCATGTTGTCCCACTTCATGCCACATTTAAGGTGTTTTGTGTGCATCGGGAGTCACTAGTGTTCCCATGACTCTCAGCTACCTGCCTCTGTCTCGACTCACAGCCACTACAGTCCAACTGCAAATCTTAGCTGCCTGCATGCCTGGGGCTATGCTAAGGCTTATACCATCTTGTGGAGATGCTTTTTGCGGTTGGCTACTGTGTTTTCATAAGCTGGCTTTATGTACTGTAGAACAGACAGGAATGTAGATGTTGTTTATTATATAGATTAGAACAGGCAGGAATGTAGATGTTGTTTATTATATAGATTAGAACATACAGGAATGTAGATGTTGTTTATTATATAGATTAGAACAGACAGGAATGTAGATGTTGTTTATTATATAGATTAGAATAGACAGGAATGTAGATGTTGTTTATTATATAGATTAGAATAGACAGGAATGTAGATGTTGTTTATTATATAGATTAGAATAGACAGGAATGTAGATGTTGTTTATTATATAGATTAGAATAGACGGGAATGTAGATGTTGTTTATTATATAGATTAGAATAGACAGGAATGTAGATGTTGTTTATTATATAGATTAGAATAGACAGGAATGTAGATGTTGTTTATTATATAGATTAGAACAGACAGGAATGTAGATGTTGTTTATTATATAGATTAGAATAGACAGGAATGTAGATGTTGTTTATTATATAGATTAGAATAGACAGGAATGTAGATGTTGTTTATTATATAGATTAGAACAGACAGGAATGTAGATGTTGTTTATTATATGGATTAGAACAGACAGGAATGTAGATGTTGTTTATTATATAGATTAGAATAGACAGGAATGTAGATGTTGTTTATTATATAGATTAGAACAGACAGGAATGTAGATGTTGTCTATTATATAGATTAGAATAGACAGGAATGTAGATGTTGTTTATTATATAGATTAGAACAGACAGGAATGTAGATGTTGTTTATTATATAGATTAGAATAGACAGGAATGTAGATGTTGTTTATTATATAGATTAGAATAGACAGGAATGTAGATGTTGTTTATTATATAGATTAGAATAGACAGGAATGTAGATGTTGTTTATTATATAGATTAGAATAGACAGGAATGTAGATGTTGTTTATTATATTTTTATTTTTTTTATTTTACCTTTATTTTACTAGGCAAGTCAGTTAAGAACAAATTCTTATTTTCAATGACGGCCTAGGAACAGTGGGTTAACTGCCTTGTTCAGGGGCAGAACGACAGATTTTGTACCTTGTCAGCTCTGGGATTTGAACTTGCAACCTTTCGGTTACAAGTCCAATGCTCT
Organism: Oncorhynchus clarkii lewisi; assembly: GCF_045791955.1. Classification (NCBI taxonomy): domain Eukaryota; kingdom Metazoa; phylum Chordata; class Actinopteri; order Salmoniformes; family Salmonidae; genus Oncorhynchus; species Oncorhynchus clarkii. The sequence continues at coordinate 30,728 of NW_027258849.1, read as the reverse complement.
AACCACTCGGCTACCCTGCCGCCCTATAGATTAGAACAGACAGGAATGTAGATGTATGTTGATTATTATATAGATTAGAACAGACAGGAATGTAGATGTTGTTTATTATATAGATTAGAATAGACAGGAATGTAGATGTATGTTGTTTATTATATAGATTAGAACAGACAGGAATGTAGATGTTGTTTATTATATAGATTAGAATAGACAGGAATGTAGATGTTGTTTATTATATAGATTAGAATAGACAGGAATGTAGATGTTGTTTATTATATAGATTAGAACAGACAGGAATGTAGATGTTGTTTATTATATAGATTAGAACAGACAGGAATGTAGATGTATGTTGTTTATTATATAGATTAGAACAGACAGGAATGTAGATGTTGTTTATACTCTATACAGCCTCCTCTTTGTCTGTCCCCATTCCCACTCTATACAGCCTCCTCTCTGTCTGTCCCCATCTCCACTCTATACAGCCCTCCTCTCTGTCTGTCCCCATCCCCACTCTATACAGCCTCCTCTTTGTCTGTCCCCATTCCCACTCTATACAGCCTCCTCTCTGTCTGTCCCCATCCCCACTCTATACAGCCTCCTCTCTGTCTGTCCCCATCCCCACTCTATACAGCCTCCTCTCTGTCTGTCCCCATCCCCACTCTATACAGCCTCCTCTCTGTCTGTCCCCATCCCCACTCTATACAGCCTCCTCTCTGTCTGTCCCCATCCCCACTCTATACAGCCTCCTCTCTGTCTGTCCCCATCCCCACTCTATACAGCCTCCTCTCTGTCTGTCCCCATCCCCACTCTATACAGCCTCCTCTCTGTCTGTCCCCATTTCTACTCTATACAGCCTCCTCTCTGTCTGTCCCCATCTCCACTCTATACAGCCTCCTCTCTGTCTGTCCCCATTTCTACTCTATACAGCCTCCTCTCTGTCTGTCCCCATCCCCACTCTATACAGCCTCCTCTCTGTCTGTCCCCATCCCCACTCTATACAGCCTCCTCTCTGTCTGTCCCCATTTCTACTCTATACAGCCTCCTCTCTGTCTGTCCCCATCCCCACTCTATACAGCCTCCTCTCTGTCTGTCCCCATCCCCACTCTATACAGCCTCCTCTCTGTCTGTCCCCATTTCTACTCTATACAGCCTCCTCTCTGTCTGTCCCCATTCCCACTCTATACAGCGTCCTCTCTGTCTGTCCCCATTCCCACTCTATACAGCGTCCTCTCTGTCTGTCCCCATTCCCACTCTATACAGCGTCTCTCCGTCTGTCCCCATTCCCACTCTATACAGCCTCCTCTCTGTCTGTCTCCATCCCCACTCTATACAGCCCTCCTGTCTGTCTGTCCCCATTCCCACTCTATACAGCCTCCTCTCTGTCTGTCCCCATTCCCACTCTATACAGCCTCCTCTCTGTCTGTCCCCATTCCCACTCTATACAGCCCTCCTGTCTGTCTGTCCCCATCTCCACTCTATACAGCCCTCCTCTCTGTCTGTCCCCATTCCCACTCTATACAGCCATCCTCTCTGTCTGACCCCATTCCCACTCTATACAGCCTCCTCTCTGTCTGTCCCAAATTCCCACTCTATACAGCCATCCTCTCTGTCTGTCCCCATCCCCACTCTATACAGCCCTCCTCTCTGTCTGTCCCCATTCCCACTCTATACAGCCATCCTCTCTGTCTTACCCCATTCCCACTCTATACAGATATCCTCTCTGTCTGACCCCATTCCCACTCTATACAGCCCTCCTCTCTGTCTGACCCCATTCCCACTCTATACAGCCTCCTCTCTGTCTGACCCCATTCCCATTCTATTCAGCCATCCTCTCTATCTGTCCCCATCCCCACTCTATACAGCCCTCCTCTCTGTCTGTCCCCATCCATATTCTATACAGCCCTCCTCTCTATCTGTCCCCATCCCCACTCTATACAGCCTCCTCTCTATCTGTCCCCATCCCCACTCTATACAGCCCTCCTCTCTGTCTGTCCCCATTCCCACTCTATACAACCTCCTCTCTGTCTGTCCCCATCCCCACTCTATACAACCCTCCTCTCTGTCTGTCCCCATTCCCACTCTATACAACCCTCCTCTCTGTCTGTCCCCATTCCCACTCTATACAGCCATCCTCTCTGTCTGTCCCCATTCCCACTCTATACAGCCCTCCTCTCAGACTTGAGTTCTTCAGTCTACCGCTAACATGCTCCAGATGTGGCCTGTGTCTGTCAAACACACCCCTTGTTGAGTAACTAAGCCATGATGGGGAAAGATAGAAAATAGACTGTGAAGAAAGAGACAAGAAATGTAGCCACCAAAACACATAACACATCTAAGTACAGTACATCTCTTGTACAATGGTTAAATACATCTTTTTATAAGACTGAAATACATACACTGGGTTTAGCAAACTAGGGACATGTTTTCACCAGCCTCTAACTACCCTTTTCAGGATGCACTGGGGTCAAGAGACGCTGCTCCTCTCCTCGCCATAGACTCTGGCGCTGGGCCAAACCTCAGCCCTTTATCCAGATGACTGATCTGGAAGGGATTTTTCTCCATGATTTTTCTGATATTTACATTAGCCAGTGTTCTCTTCGTTAGCAAGAGGTCCACAAGTGTCTGGCGAAGGTCAGTGGGATGTTAGATCGCTCATCCAGCTGGACTAGAACTCTGCTGCCGCAGGCCTGCTACACAGAGCTGGGTGGCAGAACACTGTGTACAATTACATTGTTTGCTAAGAGTCCCGGAAAATAGAACCGAGCATGAAAAAATGTCCTTTCATTACTCAGCCCCCTGGTCTTGGAATTCCCTCCAAGCCAATTTACATATAGATAAACAGGTTGTTGAGATATGTAGTTGTTTCTAGTTGTCATCTGATGTCTCTAGTTTGTGTTGTGTTTTGTAAGGCAGCAGGTTGTTTTACTTCACACACATCCACTGTTAGTTTGCTGTTGTATTTGTGCTGTTGCCAGTGTCTTCTGTCTGTTTTGTCTGAAATGTTTATTGTATTTTTTATCCCAGCCCGTCCCCACAGGAGGCCTTTTGCCTCTTGCCAAGCAGTCAATGTAAATAGTACTATTTTCTTCATTGATAGCCTGTTTAAATAAAGGTTCAATAAAAACATGTACAAAATAGAATCAGTCCAGGATAAATGGATGGATTCATCAGTATCCTGTATTTACACAGGATTGGTTGGGATAACACACAACAGTAAGGTAAATACTGTACATGGATACTAGAGTGTACTGTATAGGAAGCAAACAAAGGTCCCGTACTGCTGCTGGACAAAACATATACTATAGTTAAGGAAATGAGAGACACACACGCTGAATATGGCCCCCAAATACTATACCATGTGTGACCTAATTTCGTTACCTACAGCAGTAAATAGCCCAGGACTAAGGCTTGTGAATACTGGGAAAGGAATGTATGTTTTCATTGCCTTGTTCATACAACACGAAATTAGCATTTTGACATACATTTCATTGCCTCATTACTTTTTTAGTAACATGAAACATTGCATGTAATAATTACATTGTTCAGTTTAAGGTGCTCAACTTTCATTGAGGGAATTTCCCCTTGGTTCCTTCATGGTTCCTTCATGTAATTTCCTTTATAAAGCATGTGATGCCACTACTTACCCCATCCTTACATCACCAATGCACAGTCTTCTATGACCCCCTGCATTCCTGCTGTCAAAACAGGTTGAAAAGAACCGTCTGATGGGTGGGGATCATGTCTCCCCTCATAGACGTACTTTACCCTGACGTGTGTATGCTCTTTCTCTCACTCTCTCGCTCTCACTCTCTCTTTCTCTCACTCTCTCTCCTCTCCCCTTTCTCCCTCTCTCTCTTCTCTTTCTCTCTTCTCTTTCTCTCTCTCTCTCTCTCTCTCTCTCTCTCTCTCTCTCTCTCTCTCTCTCTTTCTCTCTCTCTTTCTCTCACTCTCACCCTCTCTCCTCTCCCCTTTCTCCCTCCCCCTCGCTCTCTTCTCTTTCTATCTCTCCTCTCTCCCATCTCTTTCTCTTGCTCTCTCTCTCTCGCTCTCACTCTCTCGCTCTCTCTCTCCTCTCCCCCTTTCTCCCTCTCTCTCTCTCTTCTCTTTCTATCTCTGTCCTCTCTCCCATCTCTCTCATCTCTTTCTATCGCATCTCTTTCCATTTCATCTCTCTCCCATCTGCAGGGTCCAGCAGGCCTGATCGGTACGTCAGGGGGAGCTGGAGATCCTGGTGAAAAGGTAGAGAGGTGTTTATTCTGCCATTAGGCTTTGAGTGGATTAGCCAGACGCTGAGGGCCAGGCAGACAGGCAGAAAGCCAGACAGACAGACAGACAGACAGACAGACAGACAGACAGACAGACAGACTTAGACAAACACTGACCACCCTCACATCCATATCACAAACATCACCCAATATCATAAACATCACCCTGCAATTACTGTGTTCCCACTGTCTCCTTAGACTTCACTCAACCAACCCTGCATCTCAGTCTCACACATTGAAATGTAACTTGAAATGTAAAATGATCTTTTCAACTTTGTGGCAAAGAAAGCAAATACACACACACCACACACACTCATCTGGGTCATGCTCCTTAAATATGTAAGTCATTTTAAGTCTCCATGCTGTATGAGGATAGAGAGACCACTCTGGGATGTTTCCCAACTAGTTCCTGTGCTTATGACAACACGAAACCCCAATCATCACCCTTCAACCCTCAACTGTCAGAACTCAGCTTCCCCTGCTGCTCCCTGACTGTTGACTTAAATTACTTTACTGAGGTCCAGACTGCTGATTATTGACAGGCGCTCAGCTGGATGCCCCGGTCCAGCTCCCTAGCCTACCCAGAAACACCTTCTCTCTGTCAGAACATTGCTCTAAAATGCTTGCTCTCTCAGACAGACCTACAACTCTCTCTTTCCCTTTATCTCTCTCTCTCTCTCTCTCTCTCTCTCACACTCTCTTTATCTCTCTCACTCTTTTTCTCTCTCTCCCTCTCTCTATATATCTAACTCCCCTCTCTCTCTCTCTCTCTCTCTCTCTCTCTCTCTCTCTCTCACTCTCTTTGTCTCTCTCTCTCTCTCTCTCTCTCTCTCTCTCACACACACTCTCTCTCTCACTCTCTTTATCTCTCTCACTCTCTCTCTCTCTCTCAGACAGACCTACACCGTCGTTGCCCCTCCTTATGACTTACATTGTATCTGTCAGCACCAGAACCAGCCGTACCCTGTCAGGCAGTGAATTCCTTTCAGATTAAATACATTTCATCCAATTATGCACTTTGATTTAGACAGATTTTTCAAATACAGAGCTCTAAATCCATTCTTTGTTTTTAAGTACTGTAGGCTGCTTACAGTGAGGGAATAGTGTATCAGTGCTTGTACAGTCAAGACAGGAGAACTGTGGATTCAAATATAAATGATACAGACTGTTAGAGACTAGAGGAGAGACCCAGTCAGACTGTTAGATACTAGAGGAGAGACCCAGTCAGACTGTTAGATACTAGAGGAGAGACCCAGTCAGACTGTTAGATACTAGAGGAGAGACCCAGTCAGACTGTTAGATACTAGAGGAGAGACCCAGTCAGACTGTTAGAGACTAGAGGAGAGACCCAGTCAGACTGTTAGATACTAGAGGAGAGACCCAGTCAGACTGTTAGATACTAGAGGATAGACCCAGTCAGACTGTTAGATACTAGAGGAGAGACCCAGTCAGACTTTAGATACTAGAGAGACCCAGTCAGACTGTTAGAGACTAGAGGAGAGACCCAGTCAGACTGTTAGATACTAGAGGAGAGACCCAGTCAGACTGTTAGATACTAGAGGAGAGACCCAGTCAGACTGTTAGATACTAGAGGAGAGACCCAGTCAGGCTGTTAGATACTAGAGGAGAGACCCAGTCAGACTTTTAGAGACTAGAGGAGAGACCCAGTCAGGCTGTTAGATACTAGAGGAGAGACCCAGTCAGACTGTTAGATACTAGAGGAGAGACCCAGTCAGACTGTTAGATACTAGAGGAGAGACCCAGTCAGACTGTTAGATACTAGAGGAGAGACCCAGTCAGACTGTTAGATACTAGAGGAGAGACCCAGTCAGATACTAAAGGAGAGACCTAGTCAGACTGTTAGATACTAGAGGAGAGACCCAGTCAGACTGTTAGATACTAGAGGAGAGACCCAGTTAGACTGTTAGAGACTAGAGGAGAGACCCAGTTAGATACTAGAGGAGAGACCCAGTTAGATACTAGAGGAGATACCCAGTTAGACTGTTAGATACTAGAGGAGAGACCCAGTCAGACTGTTAGATACTAGAGGAGAAACCCAGTCAGGCTGTTAGAGACTAGAGGAGAGACCCAGTCAGGCTGTTAGAGACTAGAGGAGAGACCCAGTTAGATACTAGAGGAGAGACCCAGTTAGACTGTTAGATACTAGAGGAGAGACCCAGTTAGATACTAGAGGAGAGACCCAGTTAGATACTAGAGGAGAGACCCAGTCAGGCTGTTAGATACTAGAGGAGAGACCCAGTCAGACTGTTAGATACTAGAGGAGAGACCCAGTCAGACTGTTAGATACTAGAGGAGAGACCCAGTCAGGCTGTTAGATACTAGAGGAGAGACCCAGTCAGACTGTTAGAGACTAGAGGAGGGACCCAGTCAGACTGTTAGATACTAGAGGAGAGACCCAGTCAGACTGTAGAGGAGAGACCCAGTCAGACTGTTAGAGACCAGAGGAGAGACCCAGTCAGGCTGTTAGAGACTAGAGGAGAGACCCAGTCAGACTGTTAGATACTAGAATAGAGACCCAGTCAGACTGTTAGATACTAGAGGAGAGACCTAGTCAGACTGTTAGATACTAGAGGAGAGACCCAGTCAGATACTAGAGGAGAGACCTAGTCAGACTGTTAGAGACTAGAGGAGAGACCCAGTCAGACTGTTAGATACTAGAGGAGAGACCCAGTCAGACTGTTAGATACTAGAGGAGAGACCCAGTCAGACTGTTAGATACTAGAGGAGAGACCCAGTCAGACTGTTAGATACTAGAGGAGAGACCCAGTCAGACTGTTAGATACTAGAGGAGAGACCCAGTCAGACTGTTAGATACTAGAGGAGAGACCCAGTCAGGCTGTTAGATACTAGAGGAGAGACCCAGTCAGACTGTTAGAGACTAGAGGAGGGACCCAGTCAGACTGTTAGATACTAGAGGAGAGACCCAGTCAGACTGTTAGATACTAGAGGAGAGACCCAGTCAGACTGTTAGATACTAGAGGAGAGACCCAGTCAGACTGTTAGAGACCAGAGGAGAGACCCAGTCAGGCTGTTAGAGACTAGAGGAGAGACCCAGTCAGACTGTTAGATACTAGAATAGAGACCCAGTCAGACTGTTAGATACTAGAGGAGAGACCCAGTCAGACTGTTAGATACTAGAGGAGAGACCCAGTCAGATACTAGAGGAGAGACCTAGTCAGACTGTTAGAGACTAGAGGAGAGACCCAGTCAGACTGTTAGATACTAGAGGAGAGACCCAGTCAGACTGTTAGATACTAGAGGAGAGACCCAGTCAGACTGTTAGATACTAGAGGAGAGACCCAGTCAGACTGTTAGATACTAGAGGAGAGACCCAGTCAGACTGTTAGAGACTAGAGGAGAGACCTAGTCAGACTGTTAGATACTAGAGGAGAGACCCAGTAAGACTGTTAGATACTAGAGGAGAGACCCAGTTAGACTGTTAGATACTAGAGGAGAGACCCAGTCAGGCTGTTAGAGACTAGAGGAGAGACCCAGTTAGATACTAGAGGAGAGACCCAGTTAGATACTAGAGGAGAGACCCAGTTAGACTGTTAGATACTAGAGGAGAGACCCAATCAGACTGTTAGATACTAGAGGAGAGACCCAGTCAGGCTGTTAGAGACTAGAGGAGAGACCCAGTCAGGCTGTTAGAGACTAGAGGAGAGACCCAGTTAGATACTAGAGGAGAGACCCAGTTAGATACTAGAGGAGAGACCCAGTTAGACTGTTAGAGGCTAGAGGAGAGACCCAGTCAGACTGTTAGATACTAGAGGAGAGACCCAGTCAGGCTGTTAGAGACTAGAGGAGAGACCCAGTCAGACTGTTAGATACTAGAGGAGAGACCCAGTCAGGCTGTTAGAGACTAGATACTAGAGGAGAGACCCAGTTAGATACTAGAGGAGAGACCCAGTTAGACTGTTAGATACTAGAGGAGAGACCCAGTCAGACTGTTAGATACTAGAGGAGAGACCCAGTCAGGCTGTTAGAGACTAGAGGAGAGACCCAGTCAGACTGTTAGATACTAGAGGAGAGACCCAGTCAGGCTGTTAGAGACTAGAGGAGAGACCCAGTCAGGCTGTTAGATACTAGAGGAGAGACCCAGTCAGGCTGTTAGATACTAGAGGAGAGACCCAGTCAGACTGTTAGATACTAGAGGAGAGACCCAGTCAGACTGTTAGATACTAGAGGAGAGACCCAGTCAGGCTGTTAGATACTAGAGGAGAGACCCAGTCAGACTGTTAGAGACTAGAGGAGGGACCCAGTCAGGCTGTTAGATACTAGAGGAGAGACCCAGTCAGGCTGTTAGAGACTAGATGAGAGACCCAGTCAGACTGTTAGATACTAGAGTAGAGACCCAGTCAGGCTGTTAGAGACTAGAGGAGAGACCCAGTCAGGCTGTTAGAGACTAGATGAGAGACCCAGTCAGGCTGTTAGATACTAGAGTAGAGACCCAGTCAGGCTGTTAGAGACTAGAGGAAAGACCCAGTCAGGCTGTTAGAGACTAGAGGAGAGACCCAGTCAGGCTGTTAGATACTAGAGGAGAGACCCAGTCAGACTGTTAGATACTAGAGGAGAGACCCAGTCAGGCTGTTAGATACTAGAGGAGAGACCCAGTCAGACTGTTAGATACTAGTGGAGAGACCCAGTCAGACTGTTAGATACTAGAGGAGAGACCCAGTCAGGCTGTTAGATACTAGAGGAGAGACCCAGTCAGACTGTTAGATACTAGAGGAGAGACCCAGTCAGACTGTTAGATACTAGAGGAGAGACCCAGTCAGACTGTTAGATACTAGAGGAGAGACCCAGTCAGACTGTTAGATACTAGAGGAGAGACCCAGTCAGACTGTTAGATACTAGAGGAGAGACCCAGTCAGGCTGTTAGAGGAGAGACCCAGTCAGACTGTTAGATACTAGAGGGTAGACCCAGTCAGATACTAGAGGAGAGACCCAGTCAGACTGTTAGATACCAGAGGAGAGACCCAGTTAGAGACTAGAGGAGAGACCCAGTCAGACTGTTAGATACCAGAGGAGAGACCCAGTTAGATACTAGAGGAGAGACCCAGTCAGGCTGTTATATACTAGAGGAGAGACCCAGTCAGGCTGTTAGATACTAGAGGAGAGACCTAGTCAGACTGTTAGATACTAGAGGAGAGACCCAGTCAGATTGTAGAGGAGAGACCCAGTCAGACTGTTAGATACTAGAGGAGAGACCCAGTCAGACTGTTAGATTCTAGAGGAGAGACCCAGTCAGGCTGTTAGAGACTAGAGGAGAGACCCAGTCAGGCTGTTAGATACTAGTGGAGAGACCCAGTCAGACTGTTAGATACTAGAGGAGAGACCCAGTCAGGCTGTTAGATACTAGAGGAGAGACCCAGTCAGACTGTTAGATACTAGAGGAGAGACCCAGTCAGACTGTTAGATACTAGAGGAGAGACCCAGTCAGACTGTTAGATACTAGAGGAGAGACCCAGTCAGACTGTTAGATACTAGAGGAGAGACCCAGTCAGACTGTTAGATACTAGAGGAGAGACCCAGTCAGGCTGTTAGAGGAGAGACCCAGTCAGACTGTTAGATACTAGAGGGTAGACCCAGTCAGATACTAGAGGAGAGACCCAGTCAGACTGTTAGATACCAGAGGAGAGACCCAGTTAGAGACTAGAGGAGAGACCCAGTCAGACTGTTAGATACCAGAGGAGAGACCCAGTTAGATACTAGAGGAGAGACCTAGTCAGACTGTTAGATACTAGAGGAGAGACCCAGTTAGAGACTAGAGGAGAGACCCAGTCAGACTGTTAGATACCAGAGGAGAGACCCAGTTAGATACTAGAGGAGAGACCCAGTCAGGCTGTTAGATACTAGAGGAGAGACCCAGTCAGGCTGTTAGATACTAGAGGGTAGACCCAGTCAGATACTAGAGGAGAGACCCAGTCAGACTGTTAGATACCAGAGGAGAGACCCAGTTAGAGACTAGAGGAGAGACCCAGTCAGACTGTTAGATACCAGAGGAGAGACCCAGTTAGATACTAGAGGAGAGACCCAGTCAGGCTGTTAGATACTAGAGGAGAGACCCAGTCAGGCTGTTAGATACTAGAGGAGAGACCTAGTCAGACTGTTAGATACTAGAGGAGAGACCCAGTCAGATTGTAGAGGAGAGACCCAGTCAGACTGTTAGATACTAGAGGAGAGACCCAGTCAGACTGTTAGATACTAGAGGAGAGACCCAGTCAGGCTGTTAGAGACTAGAGGAGAGACCCAGTCAGGCTGTTAGATACTAGTGGAGAGACCCAGTCAGACTGTTAGATACTAGAGGAGAGACCCAGTCAGGCTGTTAGATACTAGAGGAGAGACCCAGTCAGACTGTTAGATACTAGAGGAGAGACCCAGTCAGACTGTTAGATACTAGAGGAGAGACCCAGTCAGACTGTTAGATACTAGAGGAGAGACCCAGTCAGACTGTTAGATACTAGAGGAGAGACCCAGTCAGGCTGTTAGAGGAGAGACCCAGTCAGACTGTTAGATACTAGAGGGTAGACCCAGTCAGATACTAGAGGAGAGACCCAGTCAGACTGTTAGATACCAGAGGAGAGACCCAGTTAGAGACTAGAGGAGAGACCCAGTCAGACTGTTAGATACCAGAGGAGAGACCCAGTTAGATACTAGAGGAGAGACCCAGTCAGGCTGTTAGATACTAGAGGAGAGACCCAGTCAGGCTGTTAGATACTAGAGGAGAGACCTAGTCAGACTGTTAGATACTAGAGGAGAGACCCAGTCAGATTGTAGAGGAGAGACCCAGTCAGACTGTTAGATACTAGAGGAGAGACCCAGTCAGACTGTTAGATACTAGAGGAGAGACCCAGTCAGGCTGTTAGAGACTAGAGGAGAGACCCAGTCAGGCTGTTAGATACTAGAGGAGAGACCCAGTTAGATACTAGAGGAGAGACCCAGTTAGATACTAGAGGAGAGACCCAGTTAGACTGTTAGATACTAGAGGAGAGACCCAGTCAGACTGTTAGAGACTAGAGGAGAGACCCAGTCAGACTGTTAGATACTAGAGGAGAGACCCAGTCAGGCTGTTAGAGACTAGAGGAGAGACCCAGTTAGATACTAGAGGAGAGACCCAGTTAGATACTAGAGGAGATACCCAGTTAGACTGTTAGATACTAGAGTAGAGACCCAGTCAGGCTGTTAGAGACTAGAGGAGAGACCCAGTCAGACTGTTAGAGACTAGAGGAGAGACCCAGTCAGACTGTTAGATACTAGAGGAGGGACCCAGTCTGACTGTTAGAGACTAGAGGAGAGACCCAGTCACACTGTTAGAGACTAGAGGAGAGACCCAGTCAGGCTGTTAGAGACTAGAGGAGAGACCCAGTCAGACTGTTAGATACTAGAGGAGAGACCTAGTCAGACTGTTAGATACTAGAGGAGAGACCCAGTCAGATTGTAGAGGAGAGACCCAGTCAGACTGTTAGATACTAGAGGAGAGACCCAGTCAGACTGTTAGATACTAGAGGAGAGACCCAGTCAGGCTGTTAGAGACTAGAGGAGAGACCCAGTCAGGCTGTTAGATACTAGAGGAGAGACCCAGTTAGATACTAGAGGAGAGACCCAGTTAGATACTAGAGGAGAGACCCAGTTAGACTGTTAGATACTAGAGGAGAGACCCAGTCAGACTGTTAGAGACTAGAGGAGAGACCCAGTCAGACTGTTAGATACTAGAGGAGAGACCCAGTCAGGCTGTTAGAGACTAGAGGAGAGACCCAGTTAGATACTAGAGGAGAGACCCAGTTAGATACTAGAGGAGATACCCAGTTAGACTGTTAGATACTAGAGGAGAGACCCAGTCAGACTGTTAGATACTAGAGGAGAGATCCAGTCAGGCTGTTAGAGACTAGAGGAGAGACCCAGTCAGACTGTTAGAGACTAGAGGAGAGACCCAGTCAGACTGTTAGATACTAGAGGAGGGACCCAGTCTGACTGTTAGAGACTAGAGGAGAGACCCAGTCAGACTGTTAGAGACTAGAGGAGAGACCCAGTCAGGCTGTTAGAGACTAGAGGAGAGACCCAGTCAGACTGTTAGATACTAGAGGAGAGACCTAGTCAGACTGTTAGATACTAGAGGAGAGACCCAGTCAGATACTAGAGGAGAGACCCAGTCAGGCTGTTAGATACTAGAGGAGAGACCCAGTCAGACTGTTAGATACTAGAGGAGAGACCCAGTCAGACTGTTAGAGACTAGAGGAGAGACCCAGTCAGGCTGTTAGAGACTAGAGGAGAGATCCAGTCAGACTTTTAGATACAAGAGGATAGACACAGACAGACTGTTAGATACTAGAGGAGAGACCCAGTCAGACTGTTAGATACTAGAGGAGAGACCCAGTCAGGCTGTTAGAGACTAGAGGAGAGAACCAATCAGACTGTTAGATACTAGAGGAGAGAGCCAGTCAGACTGTTAGAGACTAGTGCTAAGACCCAGTCAGACTGTTAGATACTAGAGGAGAGACCCAGTCAGTCTGTTAGAGACTAGAGGAGAGACCCAGTTAGATACTAGAGGAAAGACCCAGTTAGATACTAGAGGAGAGACCCAGTTAGACTGTTAGATACTAGAGGAGAGACCCAGTCAGACTGTTAGAGACTAGAGGAGAGACCCAGTCAGGCTGTTAGATACTAGAGGAGAGACCCAGTCAGGCTGTTAGATACTAGAGGAGAGACCCAGTCAGACTGTTAGATACTAGAGGAGAGACCCAGTCAGACTGTTAGATACTAGAGGAGAGACCCAGTCAGACTGTTAGAGACTAGAGGAGAGACCCAGTCAGACTGTTAGAGACTAGAGGAGAGACCCAGTCAGGCTGTTAGAGACTAGAGGAGAAACCCAGTCAGGCCGTTAGAGACTAGAAGAGAGACCCAGTCAGGCTGTTAGAGACTAGAGGAGAGACCCAGTCAGACTGTTAGAGACTAGAGGAGAGACCAAGTCAGACTGTTAGATACTAGAGGAGAGACCCAGTCAGATACTAGAGGAGAGACCCAGTCAGGCTGTTAGATACTAGATGAGAGACCCAGTCAGACTGTTAGATACTAGAGGAGAGACCCAGTCAGACTGTTAGAGACTAGAGGAGAGACCCAGTCAGGCTGTTAGAGACTAGAGGAGAGACCCAGTCAGACGGTTAGATACTAGAGGAGAGGCCCAGACTGTTAGATACTAGAGGAGAGACCCAGTCAGACTGTTAGATACTAGAGGAGAGACCCAGTCAGACTGTTAGATACTAGAGGAGAGACCCAGTCAGACTGTTAGAGACTAGAGGAGAGACCCAGTCAGACTGTTAGAGACCAGAGGAGAGACCCAGTCAGGCTGTTAGAGACTAGAGGAGAGACCCAGTCAGACTGTTAGATACTAGAGGAGAGACCCAGTCAGATTGTAGAGGAGAGACCCAGTCAGACTGTTAGATACTAGAGGAGAGACCCAGTCAGGCTGTTAGATACTAGAGGAGAGACCCAGTCACACTGTAGAGGAGAGACCCAGTCAGACTGTTAGATACTAGAGGGTAGACCCAGTCAGACTGTTAGATACTAGAGGAGAGACCCAGTCAGACTGTTAGATACTAGAGGAGAGACCCAGTCAGGCTGTTAGAGACTAGAGGAGAGAACCAATCAGACTGTTAGATACTAGAGGAGAGACCCAGTCAGACTGTTAGATACTAGAGAGACCCAGTCAGGCTGTTAGATACTAGAGGAGAGACCCAGTCAGGCTGTTAGATACTAGAGGAGAGACCCAGTCAGACTGTTAGATACTAGAGGAGAGACCCAGTCAGGCTGTTAGAGACTAGAGGAGAGACCCAGTCAGACTGTTAGATACTAGAGGAGAGACCCAGTCAGGCTGTTAGATACTAGAGGAGAGACCCAGTCAGACTGTAGAGGCGAGACCCAGTCAGACTGTTAGATACTAGAGGGTAGACCCAGTCAGACTGTTAGATACTAGAGGAGAGACCCAGTCAGACTGTTAGAGACTAGAGGAGAGACCCAGTCAGACTGTTAGATACTAGAGGGTAGACCCAGTCAGACTGTTAGATACTAGAGGAGAGACCCAGTCAGACTGTTAGAGACTAGAGGAGAGACCCAGTCAGGCTGTTAGAGACTAGAGGAGAGACCCAGTCAGACTGTTAGATACTAGAGGAGAGACCTAGTCAGACTGTTAGATACTAGAGGAGAGACCCAGTCAGATACTAGAGGAGAGACCCAGTCAGGCTGTTAGATACTAGAGGAGAGACCCAGTCAGACTGTTAGATACTAGAGGAGAGACCCAGTCAGACTGTTAGAGACTAGAGGAGAGACCCAGTCAGGCTGTTAGAGACTAGAGGAGAGATCCAGTCAGACTTTTAGATACTAGAGGGTAGACCCAGTCAGACTGTTAGATACTAGAGGAGAGACCCAGTCAGACTGTTAGATACTAGAGGAGAGACCCAGTCAGGCTGTTAGAGACTAGAGGAGAGAACCAATCAGACTGTTAGATACTAGAGGAGAGACCCAGTCAGACTGTTAGAGACTAGAGCAAAGACCCAGTCAGACTGTTAGATACTAGAGGAGAGACCCAGTCAGGCTGTTAGAGACTAGAGGAGAGACCCAGTTAGATACTAGAGGAAAGACCCAGTTAGATACTAGAGGAGAGACCCAGTTAGACTGTTAGATACTAGAGGAGAGACCCAGTCAGACTGTTAGAGACTAGAGGAGAGACCCAGTCAGGCTGTTAGATACTAGAGGAGAGACCCAGTCAGGCTGTTAGATACTAGAGGAGAGACCCAGTCAGACTGTTAGATACTAGAGGAGAGACCCAGTCAGACTGTTAGATACTAGAGGAGGGACCCAGTCAGACTGTTAGAGACTAGAGGAGAGACCCAGTCAGACTGTTAGAGACTAGAGGAGAGACCCAGTCAGGCTGTTAGAGACTAGAGGAGAAACCCAGTCAGGCTGTTAGAGACTAGAAGAGAGACCCAGTCAGGCTGTTAGAGACTAGAGGAGAGACCCAGTCAGACTGTTAGAGACTAGAGGAGAGACCTAGTCAGACTGTTAGATACTAGAGGAGAGACCCAGTCAGATACTAGAGGAGAGACCCAGTCAGGCTGTTAGATACTAGATGAGAGACCCAGTCAGACTGTTAGATACTAGAGGAGAGACCCAGTCAGACTGTTAGAGACTAGAGGAGAGACCCAGTCAGGCTGTTAGAGACTAGAGGAGAGACCCAGTCAGACGGTTAGATACTAGAGGAGAGGCCCAGACTGTTAGATACTAGAGGAGAGACCCAGTCAGACTGTTAGATACTAGAGGAGAGACCCAGTCAGACTGTTAGATACTAGAGGAGAGACCCAGTCAGACTGTTAGAGACTAGAGGAGAGACCCAGTCAGACTGTTAGAGACAAGAGCAGAGACCCAGTCAGGCTGTTAGAGACTAGAGGAGAGACCCAGTCAGACTGTTAGATACTAGAGGAGAGACCCAGTCAGATTGTAGTGGAGAGACCCAGTCAGACTGTTAGATACTAGAGGAGAGACCCAGTCAGGCTGTTAGATACTAGAGGAGAGACCCAGTCACACTGTAGAGGAGAGACCCAGTCAGACTGTTAGATACTAGAGGGTAGACCCAGTCAGACTGTTAGATACTAGAGGAGAGACCCAGTCAGACTGTTAGATACTAGAGGAGAGACCCAGTCAGGCTGTTAGAGACTAGAGGAGAGAACCAATCAGACTGTTAGATACTAGAGGAGAGACCCAGTCAGACTGTTAGATACTAGAGAGACCCAGTCAGGCTGTTAGATACTAGAGGAGAGACCCAGTCAGACTGTTAGATACTAGAGAGACCCAGTCAGGCTGTTAGATACTAGAGGAGAGACCCAGTCAGGCTGTTAGATACTAGAGGAGAGACCCAGTCAGACTGTTAGATACTAGAGGAGAGACCCAGTCAGGCTGTTAGAGACTAGAGGAGAGACCCAGTCAGACTGTTAGATACTAGAGGAGAGACCCAGTCAGGCTGTTAGATACTAGAGGAGAGACCCAGTCAGACTGTAGAGGCGAGACCCAGTCAGACTGTTAGATACTAGAGGGTAGACCCAGTCAGACTGTTAGATACTAGAGGAGAGACCCAGTCAGACTGTTAGAGACTAGAGGAGAGACCCAGTCAGACTGTTAGATACTAGAGGGTAGACCCAGTCAGACTGTTAGATACTAGAGGAGAGACCCAGTCAGACTGTTAGATACTAGAGGAGAGACCCAGTCAGACTGTTAGATACTAGAGGAGAGACCCAGTTAGGCTGTTAGAGACTAGAGGAGAGACCCAGTCAGACTGTTAGATACTAGAGGAGAGACCCAGTCAGGCTGTTAGATACTAGAGGAGAGACCCAGTCAGACTGTAGAGGAGAGACCCAGTCAGACTGTTAGATACTAGAGGGTAGACCCAGTCAGACTGTTAGATACTAGAGGAGAGACCCAGTCAGACTGTTAGACTAGAGGAGCGACCCAGTCAGACTGTTAGATACTAGAGGGTAGACCCAGTCAGACTGTTAGATACTAGAGGAGAGACCCAGTCAGACTGTTAGATACTAGAGGAGAGACCCAGTCAGACTGTTAGATACTAGAGGAGAGACCCAGTTAGGCTGTTAGAGACTAGAGGAGAGACCCAGTCAGACTGTTAGATACTAGAGGAGAGACCCAGTCAGACTGTTAGATACTAGAGGAGAGACCCAGTCAGGCTCATCCATCCACAACTTTCAGAGTTTTACTGTAACAAGCTGGCCAGTTCTGTTACATAGTGTGAGTGGGGGGATTTTACTATAGACAGACATTAGTATCCACTTTAAATGCCCACTCTGTGATATTTACAGCTCTCACTCTAGCCTGTACTGTGTTCTGGAGGCTCTCATATTACCTCATGTCCTGTGGAGCCGATAGGTTTGATGTTTGGATGTATGGAGGTGCAGGTCGGTGGTGGTACAGCGGTTAACGATCCTTCTCCTGTGCTTGTGTTTCCCAGGGTGACCGTGGTCCTGCAGGTCCGTTGGGTCCTCCTGGGGAGATGGGGTCCAGGGTAAGTACAGAACTAAGTACACAATGTCTATATGCAGAACTTAGAGAGAGTGTCTGGAAGCATTACACTGGTGGCATGTTGGCAGCTCAGTCCCTGCCTCCCAGGGGTTTGGAGGCATATCAACAGCACTTTTTGTTATCTTAGTTTCTGTATTTTCTGTGTTTGATCAACTGTAACTCTGAACCTCAAGGCATTATCTAAACATGATGTAACTACTGTATGGCTCTGTCCCATATCTTAATATAAATGCTATTTCCTCTTTAGCGTTTGGGATACCTATCTTAGAGTTCGGTACACTATCCTCCTATGTTCTCTTCCCCTGTCTGTCTGTGAATGTTCTTCTGTAGTCTTGACCTGTGTCCCTCTCTCTCTGTGTCTGTCTGTGAATGTTCTTCTGTAGTCTTGACCTGTGTCCCTCTCTCTGTGTATGTCTGTGAATGTTCTTCTGTAGTCTTGGCCTGTGTCCCTCTCTCTCTGTGTCTGTCTGTGAATGTTCTTCTGTAGTCTTGACCTGTGTCCCTCTCTCTCTGTGTCTGTCTGTGAATGTTCTTCTGTAATCTTGGCCTGTGTCCCTCTCTCTCTGTCTGTCTGTGAATGTTCTTCTGTAGTCTTGACCTGTGTCCCTCTCTCTGTGTCTGTGTGTGAATGTTCTTCTGTAGTCTTGGCCTGTGTCCCTCTCTCTCTGTGTCTGTCTGTGAATGTTATTCTGTAGTCTTGACCTGTGTCCCTCTCTCTCTGTGTCTGTCTGTGAATGTTCTTCTGTAGTCTTGGCCTGTGACCCTCTCTCTCTGTGTCTGTCTGTGAATGTTCTTCTGTAGTCTTGACCTGTGTCCCTCTCTCTCTGTGTCTGTCTGTGAATGTTCTTCTGTAGTCTTGACCTGTGTCCCTCTCTCTCTGTGTCTGTCTGTGAATGTTCTTCTGTAGTCTTGACCTGTGTCCCTCTCTCTCTGTGTCTGTCTGTGAAAGTTCTTCTGTAGCCTTGACCTGTGTACCTCTCTCTCTCTGTCTGTGAATGCTCTTTTATAGCCTTGACCTGTGTCTCTCCCCCTCGCTCTCTCTCCCTGTGGTTAAGCCCTGCCTGTGTCTGTGAGCATTCTAGTGTAGCAGAGCTTTGTGAGCACTGCAGTGTTCTGTGGAGTGTCTGGAGACTGGAGAGAGAGACTGGTTGATGTTCCTTGCTGGCTTAGGGCCTGTGGACAGACAGCTCCAGATTTGTGTCTTTGGTCACCAGCCCTGAGCTTCTGGCTGGCTGGCTGGCTGGCTGGCTCCCTGGTTGATCGTCTGGCTGCTGACTGGCTGCTTGTCTCCTTGGCTGGCTGGATGGCTGGCTGGCTGGCTGCCTGTCTCCTTGGCTGCCTCGCTGGCTGGCTGTCTAACTGGTTTACTTGCTGGCTGTCTGGCTGACAGGTTGGCTGGCTGGCTGGCTGGTTGGCTGACTGGATGGTTGGCTGGCTGGCTGCAACCAGTCAGTGGGATGAGTGATGGTGGCCCTGGCCAAACCTTCCTGTCCTGTAACAGCCACACTGCAGACAAGCAAAACCACAAAGCCAAGGGCTTCAGGAATAATTCAGTGTTGATGTCAGGGTCCTTGTAAAATGTAGTTTTATTTTGGAATGATTGCATAACAGGGATGGAGTTTCAGTTGAATGATTTTATTTTAGTTAACCGTTAGCATAGATTGGCTGTACAGAGGGAGAGTTGCATACACACACTGCTCCCTGTACTAACCAGAAACCTTGGCTGTGTTCCTCTCTCTTGTTCTCTGGCATTAGTTCGAGCTCAGTACGCTGAAGGAGAGACTCTTCTCAATCAACCAATCAATCAATCAACAGTCACATTAATGGTTACATGCCCAGACAAGGAAATTGCCCAAGTCTCCTACAATTAACAGCTTACTTTACTTTGCAAAATGTACTTTACTTTCCTCACTAATTGTTTGTCCTTTCTTCTGGTTTCTGTTTTGGTCCAAGGGGTATCCAGGCTTACCAGGCGGACCCGGCGATGTAGGTCTGCAAGGCCCATTTGTAAGTCTTCAGCAATGAAACTTTGTTGTGAAATATGTCTGACGTTCTATCCTACTCATATAATGTTAGGATAGCATTTTCTCTCTACCTCCCTCTCTCTCTGTCCCTCTCTCTCTCTCTCTCTCTCTCTCGCTCTCTTAATTCGATTCAAAGGGCTTTATTGGCATGGGAAACATATCTTTACATTGCCAAAGCAAGTGAAATAGATCATAAACAAAAGTGAAATAAACAATAAAAAATGTAGAGTAAACCTTTTCAAAGGAATACAGACATTTCAAATGTCATATTATGGCTATGTACAACAATCCCCCACCGGGACCCAGCACCTCTCCTCCGGACCGTACCCCTCCCAGTCAACGAGGTACTGCAGGCCCCTCACCCAGTGTCTTGAGTCCAGAATAGCTCGTATCGTGTAGGCCGGGGACCCCTCGATGTCCAGAGGGGGCGGAGGGACCTCCGGAACCTCACCTTCCTGCATGGGACCAGCTACCACCGGCCCGAGGAGAGACACATGAAACGAGGGGTTAATGCGATAATACGAAGGAAGTAATAATCGATAACAAACCTTGTTTATTCTCCTCAGGACTTTAAATGTCCCTACACACTGCGGACCCAGCTTCCGGCAGGGCAAGCGGAGGGGCAGGTTTCGGGTCGAGAGCCAGACCCTGTACCCCGGTGCAAACACGGGGGCCTCACTGCGGTGACGGTCAGTGCTCTTCTTCTGCCGTCCACTCGCCTGACGTAATGACTCCTGGACGGCCCTCCAGATCTCCTTAGAGCGCTGCACCCACTCCTCCACCGCATGAGCCTCAGTCTGGCTCTGATGCCATGGTGCCAGGACCGCCTGGTACCCCATCACGCACTGAAACGGTGACATGTTGGTAGAGGAGTGGCTTAGTGAATTCTGGGCCATTTCAGCCCAGGGGATGTATCTCGCCCACTCCCCTGGCCGATCCTGGCAATACGACCGCAGAAACCTACCCACTTCCTGGTTCACTCTCTCCACTTGCCCATTACTCTCCGGGTGATACCCTGAGGTCAGGCTGACCGAGACCCCCAAACGTTCCATAAATGCCCTCCACACTCGGGAGGTAAACTGGGGACCGATCAGAAACAATATCCTCGGGCACCCCGTAGTGCCGGAAGACATGGGTGAACAGAGCCTCCGCAGTCTGCAGGGCCGTAGGGAGACCGGGCAACGGGATAAGACGGCAGGAATTAGAGAACCGATCCACAACGACCAGGATCGTCGCACATCCCTCACCAAGGTGGGCCACCAGTACTTCCCCCTAAGACCTCGCACTGTCCTTGAAATACCCGGGTGACCCGACGAGGGTAGACTATGAGCCCATCGAATCAATTGATCACGAACAGCGAGCGGCACGTACCTACGACCCTCCGGACACTGTGGAGGCGCAGGTTCCTCCCTTAGCGCCCACTCGATGTCCGCGTCCACCTCCCATACTACTGGTGCCACCGGCTTAGCTGCCAGAATGATGGGAGTAGGATCGATGGACCGGTCCTCAGTGTCATAGAGGCGGGACAGCGCGTCGGCCTTAGTGTTGAGGGAACCTGGTCGATACGAGATAGTAAAACGAAATCTGGTGAAATACATGGCCCACCTTGCCTGACGAGGATTCAGTCTCCTAGCTGATCGGATATACCTCAGGTTACGGTGGTCAGTCCAGATGAGGAAAGGGTGCTTAGCCCCCTCAAGCCAGTGTCTCCACACATTCAGGGCCTTAACCATAGCCAACAACTCTCTGTCCCCCATATCATAATTCCACTCCGCTGGCCCGAGCTTCTTCGAAAAAAAAGCACAGGTGCGGAGCTTCGGTGGCGTACCCGAGCGCTGTGAGAGCACCGCTCCAACCCCAGCCTCGGATGCGTCCACCTCTACTATGAACGCCAAAAAAGGGTCCGGATGCACCAACACCGGCGCCTCGGTGAACAGCGCCTTCAACCTACGGAAAGCTCTGCTGACCACTGCAAACGCACCGGCCCCCCTTCAGCAGTGAGGTAATAAGAGCTGCTACCTGACCAAAACCCCGGATAAACCTCCAGGAGTAATTGGCAAACCCTAAGAACCGCTGCACCTCCTTTACCGTGGTCGGAGTCGACCAATTACGCACAGCCTTGACGCGGTCACCCTCCATTACCACACCCGAGCTGGAAATGCGATAACCCAGGAAGGAAACGGCTCGTTTGGAAAACTCACATTTCTCCACCTTCACGTACAGGTCATGCTCCAGCAGTTGCCCAAGAACCTTGCGCACCAGAGACACATGCGCGGTGCGTGTAGCGGAGTAGATCAAAATATCGTCAATATACACCACCACACCCTGTCCATGCAGGTCTCTGAGAATCTCGTCAACGAAGGATTGAAAGATAGCTGGAGCATTCTTTAACCCGTACGGCATGACGAGGTACTCATAATGGCCAGATGTGGTACTAAACGCGGTTTTCCACTCATCTTCCTCCCAAATACGCACCAGATTATACGCGCTCCTGAGATCCAGTTTCGTGAAGAACTGCGCTCCGTGAAATGATTCCACTGCCGTAGCGATGAGAGGTAGTGGGTAACTAAAACCCACCGTGATGGAATTGAGACCTCGATAATCAATACACGGATGCAAACCACCATCCTTTTTCTTCACAAAAAATAAACTTGAGGAGACGGGTGACATGGAGGGCCGAATGTACCCCTGTCCCAGAGCTTCCGTGACATATGTCTCCATAGCCAACGTCTCCTCCTGGGATAAAGGATACACATGACTCCTGGGGAGTGCAGCGTTTACCTGGAGGTTTATCACGCAATCCCCCTGTCGATGGGGTGGTAATTGGGTCGCTTTCTTTTTACTGAAAGCGATAGCCAAATCGGCATATTCAGTGGGAATGCGCACGGTGGAAACCTGGTCTGGACTCTCCACTGTTGTCGCACCGATGGAAACTCCTACACACCTGCCTGAACACTCATCAGACCACCCCTGGAGAGTTCCCTGTTTCCACGAAATCGTCGGATTGTGAATAGCCAGCCAGGGAATCCCCAGCACCACCGGAAACGCAGGTGAATCGATAAGGAAGAGACTAATCCGCTCCTTATGATTCCCCTGCGTAATCATCTCCAGAGGAATTGTGGCCTCCCTGACCAGCCCTGACCCTAACGGTCGACTATCTAAAGAGTGCACGGGGAAAGGGGGTTCTACCTTAACTAACGGAATCCTCAACCTCTGAGCGAGTCCGCGATCTATAAAGTTCCCAGCTGCGCCTGAATCGACTAGCGCCTTATGCTGGAGAGAGGGAACAAATTTAAGGAAACAAATTAATAAAAACATGTGACCAACAGGAAACTCTGGGAGAGTGTGGTGCTGACTCACCTGGGGTAACCGAGGAGTGTTCTGCCTGCCCTCTCGACTCCCAGATGAACTCCTCCAGCACCGACCTGAAGTGTGCCCTCTCCGGCCACAACTGGTACAGGAGGAGCCTCCTCCGCCGATGTCCCTAGATGCGGCCCCTCCTAGCTCCATCGGGATAGGAGCAGGAGGGTCAGGAGGTGGAACTAACAGTACCCTTTCAGAACGTCCGCGAGCAGCTAGCAGATGGTCTAACCGGATCGACAGGTCTATCAGTTCATCCAGGCTGAGCGTAGTGTCCCGACAAGCCAGCTCCCTGCGGACGACCTCTCTCTCAGGCTACACCTGTAATGGTCTATCAGGGCCCTGTCGTTCCACCCTGTACCAGCGGCCAAGGTCCGGAAATCCAGCGCGAAGTCCTGCGCGCTCCTCGTCCCCTGCCGGAGATGGAACAACCTCTCACCTGCCGCTCGGCCCTCCGGAGGGTGATCGAACACGGCCGGGAAACGGCAGGTGAACTCCGGGTAGTCGCCCCTCGCTGAGTCGGGCCCGTTCCAGACAGCATTGGCCCACTCTAGGGCTCTACCCATCAGGCAAGAGACGAGGACACTCACGCTCTTCTCGTCCGAGGGAGCCGGCCGAACGGTGGCCAGGTAGAGATCTAGTTGTAGCAGAAATCCCTGGCACCCCGCCGCCACTCCATCTTACTCCCTCGGAGGCGTAATGCGCAGAGCGCTGGCACCGGATCCCGCTGGAGGAGATGGTAGAGTTGCTGGTGGGAGGGTAGGTGGGGTAGTAGGAAAACCACTCCTCTCCCAACGGTCCATCCTCTCCATCAGTTGATCCATCGCTGATCCGATGCGATGGAGGATGGACGTGTGATGAGGGACTCTCTCCTCCATCGTGGGGAGAGGGGTGGTCGCTGCTCCTGCTGACTCCATAAGGTTGGTGCGGGCTTCTGTAACGCTCAATGAGTGAATGGGTGTGGAGTCAGGCGCAGAGAGCAAAGGATGCGGGAAAAAACATGCTTTAATGTCCAAAATCAAAAGAACAAAATAGTATTTACCCAACACAGGAGTAACTATAAAAACAATATAGTACCCTTAGGTAAAATACCAGGACAGCGAGAAAACCCAACAAAACACTAACACCTCTCACAAATACAGAAGAACAAGCCCGCACAAACAGAAGTGGGCTAAACGAACTTAAATAACACCACCCTAACAACCAAACAATGAACAGGTGAAACCAATTAGACAAAACCAAACGAACACGGAACAAAGGATTTGTGGCAGCTAGTAGACCGGTGACGACGACCACCGTGCGCCACCCAAACAAGAAGGGGAGCCACCTTCGGTAATGTTCGTGACAGAGTCTGAAGATTTGTTGTAAATGATCTTGTACTATTATAAATATTTACCATTTAACTGGGAAACTTGATATAATTTTGCCTGTTTCTCACATTAAAGTCTGGCCTTCCATAATCACAGTACTTCAATAGACAGCTTCTTTACTCTGACTCATTTTGACTGTCTGTAGGTGACCGGATAGGGTTGAGACATTTTATATACAGTAGATAGACAATGCTCATTTAGCCTCATTTAGTCAGTGTAAACACTCTCACTTAATAGCATCCATTGTAGCTTCTACTGTACATCTACACTACAGCTGGGTGATCACATCAGAAAACATCTGATCAACAGGTGGAATGTAGATGATTGTCTGCTCTATTTCAAACAGAAACAGTGTGACTTACTGTGTAATTGATTGGGTTGCATCTCTCCTGTTCCACATCTAGCATTTGTGAACTGTGACACTGCAACTGAATTGAACGGTCATGAACTCTCTCGAACACATCAATAACAATCCCCCCTCCCTCTCTCTCTCTCTCTCTCCCCTCCCTCCCCTCTCTCTCTCCCTCCCTCCCCTCTCTCTCTCTCTCTCTCCCTCTCTCTCTCTCTCCCTCCCTCCCCTCTCTCTCTCTCTCCCTCCCTCCCCTCTCTCTCTCTCTCCCTCCCTCCCACTCTCTCTCTCTCTCTCCCTCCCCTCTCTCTCTCTCTCCCTCCCACTCTCCCTCTCGCTCTCCCTCCCACTCTCCTTCTCGCTCTCCCTCCCAGGGTCCTCAGGGGCAGAGGGGTATACCAGGGGTCCCGGGGCCAAAGGGCAGAAGGGTAGGATAACTATTTTTACCTCCCTCCTCCACTCTCTTTCCCTCCTCTGTTCTGTTCTACATCTCTCATCAGTAACAATGTGAGCTATAATAGACAACAGGAACCTTGATTTAATCATGCAAACCTAACCCTGTTTTCATCATGTAACCTAACCCTGATTTAATCATGCACCTAATCCTGATTTAATCATGTACCTAACCCTGGTTTAATCATGCACCTAACCCTGATTTAATCATGCAAACCGAACCCTGTTTTCATCATGTAACCTAACCCTGATTTAATCATGCACCTAATCCTGATTTAATCATGTACCTAACCCTGGTTTAATCATGCACCTAACCCTGATTTAATCATGCAAACCTAACCCTGTTTTCATCATGTAACCTAACCCTGATTTAATCATGCACCTAATCCTGATTTAATCATGTACCTAACCCTGGTTTAATCATGCACCTAACCCTGATTTAATCATGCAAACCTAACCCTGTTTTCATCATGTAACCTAACCCTGATTTAATCATGCAATTAATCCTGATTTAATCATGCACCTAATCCTGATTTAATCATGCAACCTAACCCTGATTTTCCTTCCTCAAACACCAGTCTAACATTTCATATGTATTCATCCTTGCACATTTAATCTCCAGGTTAGGGTGATTAACAGAGTGTGTTGCATTATTAGATGCTGCTGATTGTTTTACGAGCACCACAAAGAATTGAATCAGAGATTATCGAGCTCAGGCCTAATGTTGAGCTCATGAGACACCTGGTGGCCGAGAGGAGTATGACACTGACACAATAATAAATCATTTTGCCTATGCTTTTCCTTATGGGTAGTCCCGGGAATTGAACCCACTATCTTAGCGTTGCAAACGCCATGCTCTAGCAACTGAGCTACAGAGGACTACAGTACACTGATACAGTACCTTACATAGCAATAATGGGCTTAGAGAAGTAATGTATTTAACATGATCTAAGCTTTAAACACTATTGGAATCTTATAGTCTGTTGTGTGAGACTGCATGAGAGACCCAGTCTATCAGCAGTAGTGTGCACCAGAGAGCTGTGTGGTGACTGCATAAGAGACCCCATCTATCAGCAGTAGTAACCACCAGAGAGCTGCGTGGTGACTGCATGAGAGATCCTCTCTATCAGCAGTAGTATCCACAAGAGAGCTGTGTGGTGACTGCATGAGAGATCCCATCTATCAGCAGTAGTATCCACAAGAGAGCTGTGTGGTGACTGCATGAAAGATCCCATCTATCAGCAGTAGTATCCACAAGAAAGCTGTGTGGTGACTGCATGAGAGATCCCATCTATCAGCAGTAGTATCCACCAGAGAGCTGTGTGGTGACTGGGCACTCTACGTCTCTCCTTAGCATTTCTCCTTTACTTTTCTCTGTCCGTTGACAAAGACACACATCTGGGTGGAACTCTGCAACTGACTGGCCATGGCACCGCCTGGACTGGCTCCTGGCACCACCCACCTGGCTGGCACTGGTGTGCCAACCCACATTGGCACCACAGACGGGCAGAGGCGCTTACTCTACCACCTAGTCACCGACGCAGAGTGCCCACCCACATCACATCCTCTGCACAGTAGTCTGAACCATCTATCACTTTGTGAAAGGATTCACAGTAAATGTAGGAATCCACAATGGAGATAAATAAATCCCTACCCACAGAGTAGTACAGACCACAGGAGGTGGAATGGTATCAAATACATCAAACACGTGGTTTCCAGGTGTTTGATGCCATTGCATTTGCTCTGTTCTGGCCATTATTATGAATTCCGGAACTTCAAGTCACTGCCCACGTAACGGTTACATTATATGATTGATGTTGTTTATTTAAGTGTCATACACCTAACGGTGTCCAGCCCACATGGGCTTACAAGACACTTCTAGCCACACTACACAAACAGTACAGCTACCATCTAGCCACACTACACAAACAGTACATTACACAAACAGTACAGCTACCATCTAGCCACACTACACAAACAGTACATTACACAAACAGTACAGCTACCATCTAGCCACACTAAACAAACAGTACATTACACAAACAGTACAGCTACCATCTAGCCACACTACACAAACAGTACAGCTACCATCTAGCCACACTACACAAACAGTACATTACACAAACAGTACAGCTACCATCTAGCTACACTACACAAACAGTAGATTACACAAACAGTACAGCTACCATCTAGCCACACTACACAAACAGTACAGCTACCATCTAGCCACACTACACAAACAGTACAGCTACCATCTAGCCACACTAAACAAACAGTACATTACACAAACAATACAGCTACCATCTAGCCACACTACACAAACAGTACATTACACAAACAGTACAGCTACCATCTAGCCACACTACACAAACAGTACGTACAGCTACCATCTAGCCACACTACACAAACAGTACATTACACAAACAGTACAGCTATCATCTAGCCACACTACACAAACAGTACAGCTACCATCTAGCCACACTACACAAACAGTACATTACACAAACAGTACACTACACAAACAATACAGCTACCACCTAGCCAAACTACACAAACAGTACATTACACAAACAGTACACTACACAAACAGTACAGCTACCATCTAGCCACACTACACAAACAGTACAGCTACCATCTAGCCACACTACACAAACAGTACATTACACAAACAGTGCAGCTACCATCTAGCCACACTACACAAACAGTACATTACACAAACAGTACACTACACAAACAGTACAGCTACCATCTAGCCACACTACACAAACAGTACATTACACAAACAGTACAGCTACCATCTAGCCACACTACACAAACAGTACAGCTACCATCTAGCCACACTAAACAAACAGTACAGCTACCATCTAGCCATACTACACAAACAGTACAGCTACCATCTAGCCACACTACACAAACAGTACATTACACAAACAGTACACTACACAAACAATACAGCTACCATCTAGCCACACTACACAAACAGTACAGCTACCATCTAGCCACACTACACAAACAGTACATTACACAAACAGTACACTACACAAACAGTACAGCTACCATCTAGCCACACTACACAAACAGTATAGCTACCATCTAGCCACACTAAACAAACAGTACAGCTACCATCAAGCCACACTACACAAACAGTACATTACACAAACAGTACACTACACAAACAATACAGCTACCATCTAGCCACACTACACAAACAGTACATTACACAAACAGTACACTACACAAACAGTACAGCTACCATCTAGCCACACTACACAAACAGTACAGCTACCATCTAGCCACACTACACAAACAGTACATTACACAAACAGTACAGCTACCATCTAGCCACACTACACAAATAGTACATTACACAAACAGTACACTACACAAACAGTACAGCTACCATCTAGCCACACTACACAAACAGTACATTACACAAACAGTACAGCTACCATCTAGCCACACTACACAAACAGTACAGCTACCATCTAGCCACACTAAACAAACAGTACAGATACCATCAAGCCACACTAAACAAACAGTACAGCTACCATCTAGCCACACTACACAAACAGTACATTACACAAACAGTACAGCTACCATCTAGCCACACTACACAAACAGTACAGCTACCATCTAGCCACACTACACAAACAGTACAGCTACCATCTAGCCACACTACACAAACAGTACATTACACAAACAGTACAGCTACCATCTAGCCACACTACACAAACAGTACATTACACAAACAGTAGAGCTACCATCTAGCCACACTACACAAACAGTACATTACACAAACAGTACAGCTACCATCTAGCCACACTAAACAAACAGTACAGCTACCATCTAGCCACACTACACAAACAGTACATTACACAAGCAGTACAGCTACCATCTAGCCACACTAAACAAACAGTACAGCTACCATCTAGCCATACTACACAAACAGTACATTACACAAACAGTGCAGCTACCATCTAGCCACACTACACAAACAGTACATTACACAAACAGTACAGCTACCATCTAGCCACACTACACAAACACTACATTACACAAACAATACAGCTACCATCTAGCCACACTACACAAACAGTACAGCTACCATCTAGCCACACTAAACAAACAGTACAGCTACCATCTAGCCATACTACACAAACAGTACAGCTACCATCTAGCCACACTACACAAACAGTACATTACACAAACAGTACACTACACAAACAATACAGCTACCATCTAGCCACACTACACAAACAGTACAGCTACCATCTAGCCACACTACACAAACAGTACATTACACAAACAGTACACTACACAAACAGTACAGCTACCATCTAGCCACACTACACAAACAGTATAGCTACCATCTAGCCACACTAAACAAACAGTACAGCTACCATCAAGCCACACTACACAAACAGTACATTACACAAACAGTACACTACACAAACAATACAGCTACCATCTAGCCACACTACACAAACAGTACATTACACAAACAGTACACTACACAAACAGTACAGCTACCATCTAGCCACACTACACAAACAGTACAGCTACCATCTAGCCACACTACACAAACAGTACATTACACAAACAGTACAGCTACCATCTAGCCACACTACACAAATAGTACATTACACAAACAGTACACTACACAAACAGTACAGCTACCATCTAGCCACACTACACAAACAGTACATTACACAAACAGTACAGCTACCATCTAGCCACACTACACAAACAGTACAGCTACCATCTAGCCACACTAAACAAACAGTACAGATACCATCAAGCCACACTAAACAAACAGTACAGCTACCATCTAGCCACACTACACAAACAGTACATTACACAAACAGTACAGCTACCATCTAGCCACACTAAACAAACAGTACAGCTACCATCTAGCCACACTACACAAACAGTACAGCTACCATCTAGCCACACTACACAAACAGTACATTACACAAACAGTACAGCTACCATCTAGCCACACTACACAAACAGTACATTACACAAACAGTAGAGCTACCATCTAGCCACACTACACAAACAGTACATTACACAAACAGTACAGCTACCATCTAGCCACACTAAACAAACAGTACAGCTACCATCTAGCCACACTACACAAACAGTACATTACACAAGCAGTACAGCTACCATCTAGCCACACTAAACAAACAGTACAGCTACCATCTAGCCATACTACACAAACAGTACATTACACAAACAGTGCAGCTACCATCTAGCCACACTACACAAACAGTACGTTACACAAACAGAACAGCTACCATCTAGCCATACTACACAAACAGTACAGCTACCATCTAGCCACACTACACAAACAGTACAGCTACCATCTAGCCACACTACACAAACAGTACAGCTAACATCTAGCCACACTACACAAACAGTACACTACACAAACAGTACAGCTACCATCTAGCCACTCTACACAAACAGTACATTACACAAACAGTACATTACACAAACAGTACAGCTACCATCTAGCCACACTACACAAACAGTATAGCTACCATCTAGCCACACTACACAAACAGTACAGCTGCCATCTAGCCACACTACACAAACAGTACATTACACAAACAGTACAGCTACCATCTAGCCATGCTACACAAACAGTACAGCTACCATCTAGCCACACTACACAAACAGTACAGCTACCATCTAGCCACACTACACAAACAGTACATCTGCCATCTAGCCACACTACACAAACAGTACATTACACAAACAGTACAGCTACCATCTAGCCACACTACACAAACAGTACATT
>NW_027258848.1:0-51512 GCF_045791955.1 Oncorhynchus clarkii lewisi | reverse complement strand
GAGAGGGTGAGTTAGGTGGGACCCTGCTGGTACGGTAGGGGGGGGGGGACCCTGCTGGTACGGTAGGGGGGGGGGGGCCCTGGTGGTACGGTAGGGGTGGACCCTGGTGGTACGGTAGGGGGGGGACCCTGTGGTCACAAGTCCTTCAGTCTTTTGCTTTTTTTTTGATGTATGGTTTATTTAATAACAGATACAAGCCCATTGACATACTGTGGAAACAATTATTAATGGCTTGTGGCACAATATACACTGAATGTACAAAACATTAGGAACACCTTCCTAATATTAATTTGCACCCCATTCTGTTTTGCCCTCAGAACAGCCTCAATTCATCAGGGCATGGTATTGAAAGCGTTCCATAGGGGTGCTGGCCCATGTTGACTCTGATGCTTCCCACAGTTGTGTCAAGTTGGCTGAATGTCCTTTGGGTGGTGGACCATTCTTGATACACACGGGAAACTGTTGAGTGTGACAAACCGTTGTCCCTACTACCATGCCCTGTTCAAATGCACGTAAATATTTAGTCTTGTCCATTCACCCTCTGAATGGCCACATACACATTCCATCCAAGACTTAAACATTATTCTTTAATCTGTCTCCTCCCCTTCATCTACACTGATAGGTGACATCAATAAGGGATCATAGCTTTCACCTGGTCAGTGTCTATAGCAAATTTTAATTGTCAATATCTGTAGATTGGCTTTTAGTCATATTTTCTTTCGTCTCACCCCCCCCACCGTGTCCACCCTGTTCACCCCCCCCACCGTGTCCACCCTGTTCACCCCCCCCACCGTGTCCACCCTGTTCACCCCCCCCACCGTGTCCACCCTGTTCACCCCCCCCACCGTGTCCACCCTGTTCACCCCCCCCACCGTGTCCACCCTGTTCACCCCCCCCCCCACCGTGTCCACCCTGTTCACCCCCCCCCCACCGTGTCCACCCTGTTCACCCCCCCCACCGTGTCCACCCTGTTCACCCCCCCACCGTGTCCACCCTGTTCACCCCCCCCCCACCGTGTCCACCCTGTTCACCCCCCCCCACCGTGTCCACCCTGTTCACCCCCCCCCCACCGTGTCCACCCTGTTCACCACACCCCCCACCGTGTCCACCCTGTTCACCCCACCCCCCACCGTGTCCACCCTGTTCACCCCACCCCCCACCGTGTCCACCCTGTTCACCCCACCGTGTCCACCCTGTTCACCCCACCGTGTCCACCCTGTTCACCCCACCGTGTCCACCCTGTTCATCCCACCCCCCACCGTGTCCACCCTGTTCATCCCCCCCCCACCGTGTCCACCCTATTCATCCCCCCCTCACCGTGTCCACCCTATTCATCCCCCCCTCCACCCTGTCCATCCCCCCCCCCGTGTCCACCCTGTTCATCCCCCCCCCCCCCCCCCCCCCCCCGTGCCCACCCTGTTCACCCCCCCCCCCCCCCCCCCCCCCCCCCCCCCCGTGCCCACCCTGTTCACCCCCCCACCGTGTCCACCCTGTTCATCCACCCTGTTCATCCCCTGGTCTGTCTCCTGTCTCTCTGCAGGTCTTTGCCAGTGTCGGCCCCTCCATCTACGGCCATGAAGACATCAAGAGAGGCTTGGCTCTGGCTCTGTTTGGCGGAGAGCCCAAGAACCCAGGTTGGTGAACCATTCAACATCAGCGGTAGCCAACGCTCCTTCTGGAGAACAACCTTCAAACTGAGTTGGCTGTTGGATAAAATAAAGAAGCATTTTCAGTAGTTTTTTTGAATGAGGGCCACCCTGATTGGCTGCTCAACCCTCTGTTATGATGCTTCTATCATCAATAATTTATCCTTCCTCAGTTCTGGGCTCTTACCTTTCCCTCTTTTCTCCAGGTGGGAAGCACAAGGTGCGTGGTGACCTCAACGTGCTCCTGTGCGGTGACCCCGGTACGGCCAAGTCCCAGTTCTTGAAGTACGTTGAGAAGGTGGCCAGCAGAGCGGTGTTCACCACAGGCCAGGGAGCCTCCGCTGTGGGCCTGACCGCCTACGTACAGAGACACCCGGTCACCAGGGAGTGGACCCTGGAGGCTGGAGCCCTGGTGTTAGCAGACAGAGGGGTCTGTCTCATTGACGAGTTTGACAAGGTGAGAGGGAGAAAGGGTTGATATGGGAGGGATTTGGGTTAGACTAAGACTCTAGAGGCTAGGACCCTGGTGTTAATGGACAGAGGGGTCTGTCTCATCGACTTTAAGGTGTGTGTGGGGGGAGGAAAGAGGTTGTTAAGGTGTGTGTGTGGGGGGGGGGGGGGGTTGTTAAGGTGTGCGGGAGGAAAGGAGATGGTTAAGATATGTGGGGGGGTTAAGATGTGGGGGGGAAAGGAGATGGTTAAGGTGGGGGGGAAAGGAGATGGTTAAGGTGGGGGGGAAAGGAGATGGTTAAGGTGGGGGAGGAAAGGAGGGGGTTAGACTTGAGAGACCAAGTATAGTATATTTCCAGCCACATTCAAAGTAAAGGATTTGTTCATTTAAAGCTGTTCAGTGCCTTGTGCAGGGCCATGAGTATTTTCAGGTCAGGAAGATCTCCTAACAATAACATGGAAGTGTAGGTTTTCCTGTCTGTGACACTCCTGTCCCCCTTCTGTAGACTGCAGTGCTCAACATGTCTCTCCTCTCCAGATGAACGATGCAGACAGGACCAGTATCCATGAGGCCATGGAACAACAGAGCATCTCCATCTCCAAGGCTGGCATCGTCACCTCGCTCCAGGCACGCTGTACTATCATCGCTGCTGCCAACCCTATCGGTGGTCGCTACGACCCGTCTCTGACCTTCTCTGAGAACGTGGATCTGACCGAGCCCATCGTGTCTCGTTTTGACATCCTGTGTGTGGTCAGAGATACTGTGGATCCAGTGCAGGTAAAGACTATTGGCCAACTTCTCAGCTTTCTGTTGTTGTTCTCTCATCATCCCTGCAATGAAATGACCGGATGTTTTGTTAGTTAGCTGATTGAATTGACACTTGTTCTTTGCAATATTGCAACCTTCTAACTTGTCTTTGTCCCTCATTTACAGGATGAGATGCTGGCTCGTTTCGTGGTGGGAAGCCACATCAAGCATCACCCCAGCAACAAGGAGGGTGGCATGGCTGGTTTGGAGGAGGTGGTTCTGCCCAACACCACAGACGTGCCTCCTATCCCCCAGGAGCTGCTGAGGAAATACATCATGTACTCTAAGGAAAGAGTGCGGCCCAAGCTCAACCAGATGGACCAGGATAAAGTGGCTCGCATCTACAGCGACCTGCGCAAAGAGTCCATGGTGAGTGTGTCACAACCGGTGGTTCGAGCCCTCAGCCGGTAAGACCGTAAGCTAGCTAGCTGAGCTAAAGCCTGGGGAGATAATGCAAGGCCCTTAGCTGGCATGGGTCGATTTCATGCTTCAATTCACTTTCTGAGTTGATGCCGAACCTGAAACGGATACTTTAACATGTAGTTGTATTTTATCCTTGAGGGGTTAGTGACCTTCATCTGTCCAAACTGTCTACTGTCAATAATAATTGAATAACTTAATGTGTCTGTGTAGGCGACAGGCAGCATCCCCATCACGGTGCGCCACATCGAGTCTATGATCCGTATGGCGGAGGCCCACGCCAGGATGCACCTCCGAGACTACGTAGTGGAGGACGACGTCAACATGGCCATCAGAGTCATGCTGGAGAGCTTCATCGACACTCAGAAGTTCAGCGTCATGAAGAGCATGAGGAAGGTAAGCCCCTGGGAATGTGCTAGACTATTCGTGGTTCGCGTTCACTAGAGCAAATTGTAGCAAACCGTTTTGCAGCGGAAGGGGGTAGTATGTGTTCTTCTAGTTCTGTGAAGGGTAAGATGGTGCAGAAGGGGGAAACGCCCAAAATAGATTTGTCTCCACTTAAGTGGTCATACACTATTAATATAGAAGGGTTGGACTGTCTGTCACAATAAGGTGAATACAGTATGTCTAACACTGGTTCCTGGTCCTCTTGATGTTACCTGGCACTCAGACGAGATGACAAACTGCTGCTTTTAATTCTGAAACTAATTCGGACCTGCCAACATGTACGCATTTTGCGTACCAACTATGCAATTCTCTGTCCAGGTACGAGATCCGAGTTATAAGTATGCAGAAATGAATAGGGCCTGATTTGGTATTTTTTTACAGAAAAAAAAAACGGAGTAAATCTCACATCCCGATTCTCGAACTGCAACACACAGACATGTACGGAGTTTGTGTCAACGGACATGGAGATGAATACATCATTATTGAACGTAGCTGCCCCCTGTCTGCCCCCCCCCCCCTGTTTGTTTTGAAGCTGAGTTTGCAGACTGTCAACTGTATGTAAACACATGGACAAATCCCTTTTCGACCCCGTGTGTTGTGGAAAGGTGAACACTAATTGTTTCAAGCTAACGTCAGTGAACATAAGATGGACATTCAGTGGGCTCTGAAGTGCCAGCAGTTCACTCACATTTTGCTATTGAAAGAAAATAAATGGAAATACGAAAAATAACTGGTTGCGTTTGTGGGAGTGGGATACACATGTTAATTCTGCATCCAATTAGTTGTATTTTCCATTTAACATGACGAGGATCTGATAGACGGTAACTAATTTTGATCCACGTCACAAAAAGTATAATCAAAAATACAGTGCCTTGCGAAAGTATTCGGCCCCCTTGAACTTTGCGACCTTTTGCCACATTTCAGGCTTCAAACATAAAGATATAAAACTGTATTTTTTTGTGAAGAATCAACAACAAGTGGGACACAATCATGAAGTGGAACGACATTTATTGGATATTTCAAACTTTTTTAACAAATCAAAAACTGAAAAATTGGGCGTGCAAAATTATTCAGCCCCTTTACTTTCAGTGCAGCAAACTCTCTCCAGAAGTTCAGTGAGGATTTCCGAATGATCCAATGTTGACCTAAATGACTAATGATGATAAATACAATCCACCTGTGTGTAATCAAGTCTCCGTATAAATGCACCTGCACTGTGATAGTCTCAGAGGTCCGTTAAAAGCGCAGAGAGCATCATGAAGAACAAGGAACACACCAGGCCGGTCCGAGATACTGTTGTGAAGAAGTTTAAAGCCGGATTTGGATACAAAAAGATTTCCCAAGCTTTAAACATCAAGGAGCACTGTGCAAGCGATAATATTGAAATGGAAGGAGTATCAGACCACTGCAAATCTACCAAGACCTGGCCGTCCCTCTAAACTTTCAGCTCATACAAGGAGAAGACTGATCAGAGATGCAGCCAAGAGGCCCATGATCACTCTGGATGAACTGCAGAGATCTACAGCTGAGGTGGGAGACTCTGTCCATAGGACAACAATCAGTCGTATATTGCACAAATCTGGTCTTTATGGAAGAGTGGCAAGAAGAAAGCCATTTCTTAAAGATATCCATAAAAAGTGTCGTTTAAAGTTTGCCACAAGCCACCTGGGAGACACACCAAACATGTGGAAGAAGGTGCTCTGGTCAGATGAAACCAAAATTGAACTTTTTGGCAACAATGCAAAACGTTATGTTTGGCGTAAAAGCAACACAGCTCATCACCCTGAACACACCATCCCCACTGTCAAACATGGTGGTGGCAGCATCGTGGTTTGGGCCTGCTTTTCTTCAGCAGGGACAGGGAAGACGGTTAAAATTGATGGGAAGATGGATGGAGCCAAATACAGGACCATTCTGGAAGAAAACCTGATGGAGTCTGCAAAAGACCTGAGACTGGGACGGAGATTTGTCTTCCAACAAGACAATGATCCAAAACATAAAGCAAAATCTACAATGGAATGGTTCAAAAATAAACATATCCAGGTGTTAGAATGGCCAAGTCAAAGTCCAGACCTGAATCCAATCGAGAATCTGTGGAAAGAACTGAAAACTGCTGTTCACAAATGCTCTCCATCCAACCCTCACTGAGCTCGAGCTGTTTTGCAAGGAGGAATGGGAAAAAATGTCAGTCTCTCGATGTGCAAAACTGATAGACATACCCCAAGCGACTTACAGCTGTAATCGCAGCAAAAGGTGGCGCTACAAAGTATTAACTTAAGGGGGCTGAATAATTTTGCACGCCCAATTTTTCAGTTTTTGATTTGTTAAAGTTTGAAATATCCAATAAATGTCGTTCCACTTCATGATTGTGTCCCACTTGTTGTTGATTCTTCACAAAAAAATACAGTTTTATATCTTTATGTTTGAAGCCTGAAATGTGGCAAAAGGTCGCAAAGTTCAAGGGGGCCGAATACTTTCGCAAGGCACTGTAAATATAAACCTCTTGTCATTAAATGGAGTCGTGAGTTTAGAAGACGGTGCGATGAAGAATGAACGAGTGTCCGTTAGAGGCAATGCTTCTGAAACGCCTTGGCACTAGATTTGAGATGGTATCAATTTCAAAAATCTGAAATTATGAATGCGCTGCAAAGAAATACAATGAGCACCTTTTACATGGGCTGAAACACCGGACTCTTCTAGCGAACAGCGGTCAGTCTCTTTGTGGTAGCTTACTGAACAGCGGTCAGTCTCTTTGTGGTAGCCTACTGAACAGCGGTCAGATTCTCTTTACGGTAGCCTACTGAACAGCGGTCAGATTCTCTTTACGGTAGCCTACTGAACAGCGGTCAGATTCTCTTTACGGTAGCCTACTGAACAGTGGTCAGATTCTCTTTACGGTAGCCTACTGAACAAGCTTAGCCTAGTTAAGCTTTGTGTAGCCTGACTTCTACCATAGGTGTAAATGGAATGCTGTCAAAGTATTCCAACGTTTTGCAAGACTTGATTTAGTACAATTGCGATCAGACTCACAAACAGCATGCGCACGAGCGTGGGGGGGGCATCTCAATTCGGCGTGTGTTGAATCTCATTTGCCGCACGCGTCTGGCACTCTAAAAGGTTGGACAGGGTTGGCAGGTCTGCTAAACTTATCCCTTGTTTCCTCCTCTCTCTAGACGTTTGCCCGTTACCTGGCGTTCAGAAAAGACAACAATGAGTTGCTGCTGTTCATCCTGAAGCAGCTGGTGTCAGAGCAGGTGACGTATCAGAGGAACCGGTACGGAGCACAGCAGGACACCATCGAGATCCCAGAGAAAGACCTGGTGGACAAGGTAATGAAGCTGGTGTCTTAATGAATAGTGTAAAATGTATTCCTTTCATTTCTACTGTAATGTACTATACCGAGCTGCTAACCATGGTGCAATCTCAATCTGAGATGGTTTCCTCTCGGTCTCCTCTCCCTCATTGTATTCTAGCAAGATGCTAACAGCGTCAGCGCCGTGGTAGTAGGATTCAGTCTTAGTCCTGCATTGAAGCTTTGCCTGTTTGATGGTTCGTCTGAGGGCATTGGGGGATTTCATATAAGTGTCCCGCTCCTTGAAAGCGTCAGCTCTACCCTTTTTAGCTCTGTGCAGATGTTGCCTGTAATCCTTGGCTTCTAGTTGGGATATGTACGTACAGTCACTGTGGGGACAACGTCATTGATGAAGCCGGTGATGGAGGTGGTGTACTCCTCAATGCCATTTGATGAATCCCGTAACATATTCCAGTCTGTGCTAGCAGAACACTCCTGTAGCATCCTCGTCATCTGACCACTTCCTTATTGAGCGAGTCACTGGTACTTCCTGCTTTAGTTTTTGCTTGTAAGCAGTAATCAGGAGGATATAATTATGGTCAGATTTTCCAAATGGAGGGTGAGCTTTATGCTTCTCTGTGTGGAGTAACGGTTGTATAGAGTAGTGTGAAGTTGCTTTCTATTTCTGTTCTTCCCCTTGGGGAAAATGTTTAAATTTGTTGTCAATGCTGATATAAACTGAACAAAAATATAAATGCAACATTCTATATCTTGACTAGATTAAACATCATTTGGGGCTATTTGTGAAGTTCAATAGTTTACCCCATATACAGTGCATTCGGATAGTATTCAGACCCCTTGACATTTTCCACATTTTGTTACGTTGCAGTCTTATTCTAAAATGAGGGGAAACAAGCAATTTAATCTAATCTACACACACACACACACACATTACCCCATAATGACAAAGTGAAAACGGGTTTTAAAAAAATCTAACAAATTTATTAAAAATCTAACTGAAATATTACATTTACATAAGTATTTAGACCCTTTACTCAGTACTTTGTTGAAGCATCTTTGGCAGCGATTACAGCCTTGAGTCTTCTTGGGTATGACGCAAAAAGTTTGGCACACCTGTTTTTGGGGAGTTTCTCCCATTCTTCTCTGCAGATCCTATCAAGTTCTGTCAGGTTGGATGGGGAGTGTTGCTGCACAGCTATTTTCAGGTCTCTCCAGAGATGTTAGGTTGGGTTCAAGTCGGGGCTCTGGCTGGGCCACTCAAGGACATTCAGAGACTTGTCCCGAGGCCACTACTGCGCTGTCTTGGCTGTGTGCTTAGGGTCGTTGTCCTGTTAGAAGGTGAACCTTGGCCCCAGTCTGAGATCCTGAGCGCTCTGGAGCAGGTTTTCATCAAGGATCTCTCTGTACTTTGCTCAGTTCATCTTTCCATCGATCCTGACTAGTCTTCCAGGGCCTGCCAGGGCCTGCCGCTGAAAAACATCCCCACACCATGATGCTGCCACCACCATGCTTCACCGTAGGGATGTTGCCAGGTTTCCTCCAGACGTAATACTTGGCATTCAGGCCAAATATTTCAATCTTGGTTTCATCAGATTGAAGAGCAGCAGTAAAATAACAATACCGGTTGAGGGAATATGTACAGTTATTGAAGTGACTACTTTTTATTTAACTAGGCAAGTCAGTTAAGAACAAATTTATAATGACAACCTACTGGGTAGTCATTAACAGAGTGGGTTAACTGCCTTGTTCAGGGGCAGAACGACAGTTTTTTTTTTTACCTTGTCAGCTTGGGATTTGATCTCGCAACCTTTTGGTTACTGGCCCAACACTCTTAACCACTAGGCTACCTGCCACCCCTGATAACAACAGAGTAGCAGCGGTGTAAAAAGGGGGGGTAGCCATTTGATTTGGTGTTCAGGAGTCTTATGGCTTGACGGGTGGAAGCTGTTTAGAAGCCTCTTGGACCTAGACTTGCTTGCTGTGCGGTAGCAGAGAGAACAATCTATGGCTCGGGTGGCTGGAGTCTTTGACAATTTTTAGGGCCTTCCTCTGACACCGATTGCTCAGTTTGGCCAGGCGGCCAGCTCTAGGAAGAGTCTTGGTGGTTCCAAACTTCTTCCATTTAAGAATGATGGAGGCCACTCTGTTCTTGGGGACCTTCAATGCTGCTAACATTTTTTTTAGTACACTTCCCCAGGTCTAAACCGGTTTTTCATTTTGTCATTATGGGGTATTGTGTACATTTTTGAATAAGGCTGCAACGTAACAATGTAAAAAAAAGTTGAGGGGTCTGAGTACTTTCCGAAGGCACTGTACGCTGATCAAAAATGTAAACATTTAAAGTGTTGGTCCCATGTTTCATGAGCTGAAATAAAAGATCCCAGAAATGTTCTGTACGCACAAAAAGCTTATTTTTCTAATTTTTCTAACTTCTTAGTGAGCATTTCTTTGCCAAGATAATCCATCCACCTGACAGGTGTGGCATGAAGAAGCTGATTTTAACAGCATGGTCATTACACAGGTGCACCTTGTGCTGGGGACAAAAGGCCACTCTAAAACGTGCAATTTTGTCACAACACACTGCCGCAGAGGTCTCAATTTGAGGGAGAGGGCAATTGGCATGTCGACTGCAGGAATGTCCACCAGAGTTGCTGCCAGAGAATAATACCATAAGCCACCTCAAGTCATTTTAGAGTTTGGCAGTACGTCCAACTGGCCTTACAACAAGACATGTGTGGGCAAGCGGTTTCCTGTAAAACGAGTGCCCCCTGTTGGCTTTGTGGTTATGGAATTGCCAGACATAAGTTACTGACAACTAACACAATTGCATTTTATCCATGACAATTTGAATGCAAAGGAATACCGTGACGAGATCCTGTTTTTTTGTGGGGGGTGGTATCTGTATTACCAGTCATGTGAAATCCACAGATTAGGGCCCAATACATTTATTTAAATTGACTAATTTCCTCATATGAACTATAACTCAGTAACAATCTTTTTAAAATTGTTGCATTTTTCTTTTCGTTCAGTATAGTTGAATTGTTCTGTTCTCTCCTTCCCCAGGCCAGACAGATCAGCATCCACAACCTGTCAGCGTTCTATGACAGCGACGCGTTCCGATCCAACAAGTTCTCTCACGACATGAAGAAGAAGCTGATCCTGCAGCAGTTCTAAGTCTGTCCATCTGCTGTTGCCTGGGGGGGAAGACTAACTCATGCGTTCTAAATGCACCCTATTCCCTATGTAGTGCACAATTTTGGACCTGGGCCCACAGGGTGCTGTTTGGGGCACTATCTCAGTCTGGATGTGTAAATAATTGTAAATATTTGTCACCCTGTTGGGAGAATTCTAATAAGTCGTAAAATGGCCAATTTCTTTGCAATGTTACAATTGGACTGGATTCATGGTCTGGATTCATGGTCTGGATTCATGGTCTGGATTCATGGTCTGGATTCATTGTCTGGATTCATGGTCTGGATTCATGGTCTGGATTCATGGACTGGATTCATGGACTGGATTCATGGACTGGATTCATGGACTGGATTCATTGTACGACTTGTGTGAGTGTAACATGTATATTTCTTCATAATGAACTTTTCAACGTTCTCCTCTTGGAACACAGCTTGTGTGTTGTCAAATTGAAGTGTTTTTGTAATGTTGTGGTTTAGCTGTATTCATGTTTTTGAAAGATTAACTACAATAGTTCTGGGTTCATTTTGGTCGACCCAGAACTAAAGTATTGCATAATTTTTGACTGCACCATGTACACTTAGCAAATAAATAAATAAACAGAACATGTAAAGTGTTGGTTTCATGATCTGAAATAAAAAAAACTCCATTAAATTGTACATTCCTCTCATTTTGTGAACACATTTGTGTTCCCCTGTTAGTGAGCATTTCTCCTTTGCCAAGATCATCCATCCACCTGACAGGTGTGGTCTATCAAAGTTGATGAAAAGGCATGATAAGTACACAGGTGCACCTTGTTGGATCCATAAAGGTGCTGTTTTGTCCAATAATGCTACTGATGTCAAGTTTTGTAGGAGCGTGCAATTGGCATGCTGACTGCAGGAATGTCCACCAGAGCTGTTGCCAGAGTGAGTATTGAATGGTAATTTCTCTACCATAAGCCGCCTCCAATGTTGTTTTGGCTAATATGGCAGTATGTCCAACTGGCCTCACAACCGTAGACCACATGTAACCACGCCAACCCAGAACCCACACATCTGGCTTCACCTTTGGGATGGTCTGAGGGTGGGTGCTGAGGAGTTTTTCTGTCTAATGAAGCCCCTTTGTTAGGAAACAACTCATTCTGTGCCTGGCTCCCCAGTGGGTGGGCCTTTGCCCACCCATGGCTGCACCCCTGCCCAGTCATGTGTAATCCATAGATTAGGGCCTAATGAATGTATTTAAATTTACTGATTTCCTTTAATGAACTTGTACTCAGTAAAATATTAAAGTTGTTGCATTTTATATTTTCCTGTATATATTTACGTTGTCTGTCCGTGAGAGGTGTTGTGGATAGTCTGTGATTTCAGGTTGGACTCAGTCTTCTTGATGTTGTAATATGGTTTTCATCTGTACCAATGACTTTATGCTGACCTTCATGCATTCCAGTTCTGGTCTGGGACTGTAGAATTCAGGGATTTCTTTTTGGTTAATAAATGACAATTATTGAAGCTTGTCACGTGTACTGAAGACATGGTCAGAAAGTGTATTTAGCAGGACCCAAAGTGTAATTTGTGGACAGTGTGTCACCTGCTGCCACTGCAAGGATCAACATCTGTAGTCCTTGTGGCCTGCTGCATGTACAGCTCTATCAGCGAATCAACATTTATGGGTGTGTCGGTGACGTAGAATACACAGTTGTAGCCTCGAGTCTCGCCATTGGTAGAATTTATAAAGGCGGTTTCTTCTGGTTAAAAATCACTGCAAGCCAGGAGTGGCTTCTTTGCGGCCCTTCTTGACACCAGGCCATCCTCAAAGTCTTCGCCTCACTGTGCGTGCAGATGCACTCACACCTGCCTGCTGCCATTCCTGAGCAAGCTCTGTACTGGCGGTGCCACGATCCCGCAGCTGAATCAACTTTAGGAGACGGTCCTGGCGCTTGCTGGACATTCTTGGGCGCCCTGAAGCCTTCTTCACAACAATTCAACCGCTCTCCTTGAAGTTCTTGATGATCTGATAAATGGTTGATTTAGGTACAATCTTACTGGCAGCAATATCCTGGCCTGTGAAGCCTTTTTTGTGCAAAGCAATGATGAATCAATCGCTGGTTGAAAACTGTTTTCTGCCACTCCCAAAAGAAAGAATTTTGAGATAATTGTCCCTCTTTCTGGGACTCACCCACAAACAGGCCCAAGCCTGGCCTGTTGAGGAGTGACGGTCTGCATCCTAGCTGGAGGGGTGCTCTCATCTTATCTGCGAACATAGACAAGGCTCTAACTCCCTTAGCTCCACAATGAAATAGGGTGCAGGCCAGGCAGCAGGCTGTTAGCCAGCTTAGTGGAGTCTGCCACTAGCACAGTCAGTATAGTCAGCTCAGCTATCCCCATTGAGACCGTGTCTGTGCCTCGACCAAGGTTGGGCAAAACTAAACATGGCGGTGTTTGCCTTAGCAATCTCACAAGAATAAAGACCTCCATTCCTGCCATTATTGAAAGAGATTGTGATACCTCACATCTCAAAATAGGGCTACTTAATGTTACATCCCTCACTTCCAAGGAATTTATAGACAATGGACTAATCACTGATCATAATCTTGATGTGATTGGCCTGACTGACACATGGCTTAAGCCTGATGAATTTACTGTGTTAAATGAGGCCTCACCTCCTGGTTACACTAGTGACCATATCCCCCGTGCATCCCGCAAAGGTGGAGGTGTTGCTAACATATACAATAGCAAATTTCAATTTACCAAAAAAAACGACGTTTTCGTCTTTTGAGCTTCTATTCATGAAATCTATGCAGCTTACTCAATCACTTTTCATAGCTACTGTTTACAGGCCTCCTGGGCCATATACTGCGTTCCTCACTGAGTTCCCTGAATTCCTATCAGACCTTGTAGTCATAGAAGATAATATTCTAATTTTTGGTGACTTTAATATTCACATGGAAAAGTCCACAGACCCACTCCAAAAGGCTTTCGGAGCAATCATCGACTCAGTGGGTTTTGTCCAACATGTCTCCGGACCTACTCACTGCCACAGTCATACTCTGGACCTAGTTTTGTCCCGTGGAATAAATGTTGTGGATCTTGTTTTTCCTCATAATCCTGGACTATTGGACCACCATTTGATTACGTTTGCAATCGCAACAAATCATCTGCTCAGACCCCAACCAAGGAGCATCAAAAGTCGTGGTATAAATTCTCAGACAACCCAAAGATTCCTTGATGCCCTTCCAGACTCCCTCTTCCTAGCCAAGGACGTCAGAGGACAAAAATCAGTTAACCACCTAACTGAGGAACTCAATTTAACCTTGCGCTAGATGCAGTTGCACCCCTAAAAACAAAAAACATTTGTCATAAGAAACTAGCTTCCTGGTATACAGAAAATACCCGAGCCCTGAAGCAAGCTTCCAGAAAATTGGAGCGTAAATGGCGCCACACCAAACTGGAAGTCTTCCGATTAGTTTGGAAAGACAGTACCGTGAAGTGTCGAAGAGCTCTCACTGCTGCTCGATCATTATATTTTTCCAACCTAATTGAGGAAAATTAAAACAATCAGAAATTTATTTTTGACACTGTCGCAAAGCTAACTTAAAAAGCAGCATTCCCCAAGAGAGGATGGCTTTCACTTCAGCAGTAATAAATTAATGAACTTCTTTGAGGAAAAGATCATAATCATTAGAAAGCAAATGATGGACTCCTCTTTAAATCTGAGTATTCCTCCAAAGCTCAGTTGTCCTGAGTCTGCACAACCCTGCCAGGACCTAGGATCAAGGGAGACACTCAAGTGTTTTAGTA
Organism: Oncorhynchus clarkii lewisi; assembly: GCF_045791955.1. Classification (NCBI taxonomy): domain Eukaryota; kingdom Metazoa; phylum Chordata; class Actinopteri; order Salmoniformes; family Salmonidae; genus Oncorhynchus; species Oncorhynchus clarkii. The sequence continues at coordinate 37,460 of NW_027258848.1, read as the reverse complement.
CTATATCTCTTGACATAATAATGAAAATAACCATGGCCTCTAAACCTTCAAGCTGCATACTGGACCCTATTCCAATGAAACTACTGAAAGAGCTGCTTCCTGTGCTTGGCCCTCCTATGTTGAACATAATAAACGGCTCTCTATCCACCGGACTCACTAAAAGTGTCAGTAATAAAGCCTCTCTTGAAAAAGCCAAACCTTGACCCAGAAAATATAATAAACTATCGGCCTATATCGAATCTCCCATTCCTCTCAATTTTTTTTGAAAAAGCTGTTGCGCAGCAACTCACTGACTTCCTGAAGACAATGTATACGAAATGCTTCAGTCTGGTTTTAGACCCCATCATAGCACTGAGACTGCACTTGTGAAGGTGGTAAATGTCCTTTTTATGGCGTCAGACTGAGGCTCTGCATCTGTCCTCATGCTCCTAGACCTAAGTGCTGCTTTTGATACCATCGATCACCACATTATTTTGGAGAGATTGGAAACCCAAATTGGTCTACACAGAGAAGTTCTGGCCTGGTTCAGATCGTATCTGTTGTAAAGATATCAGTTTGTCTCTGTGAATGGTTTGTCCTCTGACAAATCAACTGTAAAATTCGGTGTTCCTCAAGGTTCCGTTTTAGGACCACTATTGTTTTCACTATATATTTTACCTCTTGGGGATGTCATTCGAAAACATAATGTTAACTTTCACTGCTATGCGGATGACACACAGCTGTACATTTCAATGAAACCTGTGTTTCAGACATAAGGATGTAGAGATGCTTGTTCTAGGTCCCAACAAACAAAGAGATCTTCTGTTGAATCTGACAATTAAGCTTGATGGTTGTACAGTCGTCTCAAATAAAACTGTGAAGGACCTCGGCGCTACTCTGGTCCCTGATCTCTCTTTTGACGAACATATCAAGACTGTTTCAAGGACAGCTTTTTACCATCTACGTAACATTGCAAAAATCAGAAAGTTTCTGTCCAAAATCGATGCAGAAAAATAAATCCATGCTTTTGTTACTTCTAGGTTAGACTACTGCAATGCTCTACTTTCTGGCTACCTGGATAAAGCACTAAATAAACTTCAGTTAGTGCTAAATACGGCTGCTAGAATCCTGATTAGAACCAAAAAAAAGGATCATATTACTCCAGTGCCTCTCTACACTGGCTTCCTGTTAAGGCAAGGGCTGATTTCAAGGTTTTACTGCTAACCTACAAAGCATTACATGGGATTGCACCTACCTATCTCTCTGATGTGGTCCTGCCGTACATACCTACACGTATGCTACGGTCACAAGACGCACACCTCCTAATTGTCCCTAGAATTTCTAAGCAAATAGCTGAAGGCATGGCTTTCTCCTATAGAACTCAATTTTTATGGAATGATCTGCCTACCCATGTGAGAGACGCAGACTCGATCTCAACCTTTAAGTCTTTATTGAAGACTCATCTCTTCAGTAGGTCCAATGATTGAGTGTAGTCTGGCCCAGGAGTGTGAAGGTGAACGGAAAGGCACTGGCGCAACGAACCACCCTTGCTGTCTCTGCCTAGCCAGTTCCCCTTTCTCCACTGGGATTCTCTGCCTCTAACCCTATTACAGGCACTGGCTTACTGGTGCTCTTCCATGCCGTCCCTAGGAGGGGTGCGTCACTTGAGTGGGTTGAGTCACTGACGTGGTCTTCCTGTCTGGGTTGGCGCCCCCCCTTGGGTTGTGCCGTGACGGAAATATTTGTGGGCTATACTCGGCTTTGTCTCAGGATGGTAAGTTGGTGGTTGAAGATATGCCTCTAGTGGTGTGGGGGCTGTGCTTTGGCAAAGTGGGTGGGGTTATATCCTGCCTGTTTGGCCCTGTCCGGGGGTATCATCGGATGGGGCCACAGTGTCTCCTGACCCCTCTTGTCTCAGCCTCCGGTATTTACGTATGCTGCAGTAGTTTATGTGTCGTGGGGCTAGGGTCAGTCTGTTATATCTGGAGTATTTCTCCTGTCTTATCCGGTGTTCTGTGTGAATTTAAGTATGCTCTCTCTAATTCTCTCTTTCTTTCTTTCTCTCTCTTGGAGGACTAGGACCATGCCTCAGAACTACCTGGCATGATGACTCCTTGTTGTCCTTAGTCCACCTGGCCGTGCTGCTGCTCCAGTTTCAACTGTTCTGCCTGCGGCTATGGAACCCTGAACTGTTCACTATGATTACTATTATTTTACCATGCTGGTCATTTATGAACATTTGAACTTGGCCATGTTCTGTTATAATCTCCACCCGGCACAGCTAGAAGAGGACTGGCCACCCCTCATAGCCTGGTTCCTCTCTAGGTTTCTTCCTAGGTTTTGGCCTTTCTAGGGAGTTTTTCCTATCCACCTTGCTTCTACACCTGCATTGCTTGCTGTTTGGGGCTTTAGGCTGATGTAAGAAGGGCTATATAAATACATTTGATTTGATGATGGCACGTGTTTCCTTGCAGGAAACCATGGTTGACAGAGGAAGAACAATAATTCCAAGTACCACCCTCCTTTTTAGGCTTCCAGCCTGTTATTCTTAACTCAATCAGCATGACAGAGTGATCTCCAGCCTTGTCCTCGTCAACACTCACACCTGTGTTAACGAGAGAATCACTGACATGATGTCTGTGTTCTGTCAGACAGGTAGCTCTTTATCCACAATATAGCAGGGGGTGTAAAGCCATAACACATACGTTTCTCCAGCAGCAGACTATGATCGATAATGTCAAAAGCTGCACTGAAGTCTAAGAAAACAGCTCCCACAATCTTTTTAGCATCAATTTCTCTCAGCCAATCATCAGTCATTTGTGTAAGTGCTGTGCTTGTTGAATGTCCTTCCCTATAAGCATGCTGAAAGTCTGTTATGAATTTGTTTACTGTAAAATAGCATTGTATCTTGTGAAACACCGTTTTTTCCAGAAGTTTACTAAGGGTTGGTAACAGGCTGATTGGTCGGCTATTTGAGACAGTAATGGGGGCTTAACTATTCTTGGGTAGCGGGATGAGTTTTACTTCCTTCCAGGCCTGAGTGCACACACTTTCTAGTAGGCTTAAAATGAAGATATGTCAAATAGTAACCATTTTCCTGTTTGACCGCTAGATTTAAGTGTATTATGACACCTCCATAATCTCATGTCGACTAGCCTATCAGCACAGTTGGCTACAGCAACACGTGCCAAATCCAGGGCTGCGTTCAGTAAATTTTTATGTTCTTTAACATTCAATTGAACGGAAACGGTGCTGTGCTGAACGACCAGTTGAGAAACGGTGAGGGGTTTGGATGTGGGTTGGGGTTGGGGAATGCTGTCAGTATGTCCACTACCCTTTTAAATACATCACTCATTGCTTCAAGCCACACCCACCAAACGGTAGCAAACGTACCTCAAAGTCGGTTAAAGAATGTACAAGAACGTTTTGGGGAAACGTGTCGTTCAGCACAACCGGTTCGACAATGTAGCAAACCTTCAAGCGAACTGAACGCACCTCAGAGTAGGTACATATTTTTTTTACATGAACTACTTCATCACGCACAGACTTTATTTGATGGAAACACATCCCTGGTGGGAAAATAGTTTTAAGAATATTCGCATGAACTTCTGTCGCCAATTGGATGGAAACCTAGCTACTGTCTGCATGTAAATCAGAGCAGAGGGTTGCCCTCTGAAGTGTCACTGTTGACATTCTGTAACCACGTTTCCATCCACAATTTTTATGCCAGTAAAGTTATACTATATAAAAAATATATTTTTAAAAATCATAACAGCGGTGATGGAAACGGGATGTTTCGGTACTGTTTTATAAATGCAGACCGATAATTTGTTTATTCGACATGGTAGGATCTTATAGTGTCGGTAACATGTATTATGCAAGAAATGCCGGTGAATTCTTCTTTATGCCCAAATATTGATATAATATCCATCACAACAAAGTTCTCTTGGAGTCACACGACGATATGGTGTGTGTGGTGCTCCCACTACGACTTGGGAAAGTATGCAATTTATTAGGCTACAGATTTTTTTCGTGCAATTTCTCTGTTATACTAATCTATAATGAGCCTTTGGTTGATCAATGGGGCGAACGCCTGATAGGCTGAGCTGAGGTCACGCAAACGCACATTTTAAAGTCGAACGCTGCGTTCAGCAAAGAGACTCCGACTGTCATCAGGTAGACAACCAAGATCATGGATAATAAAAAAATAGAAAGGGTGCCTACAATCCTAAAAAAGAGAACATTCTACATTTTCACCTCGCTCAAAGTGTGCTATTTTCTGGGTGGCTAAAACCCTAATTTGGTCAAACAGTGTTATCATCATTATTCCTGTAATGTAAGTGTCTGCCCCTGCCCCTGTGCCTGTACCCACGCTGGGGCCTGCTGCTCTGAAGAGCAAGCCACTCTTTCATTTTTCTGTAGGTATAAATTATATTTCTCAACTCTTAATATTCAGCTCAATAGCAACTATTTTAGAATCAAGATATTTTATATGGCTTTTAGATATAGAGCTGTATCCACACATTTCACTCACCGGCCATTATGAGGGAATAGGCCTATAGGTCTCATTGGTAGTAGACTAAAACTGCAACTTTTCTTTTTAGGGCAAAATGTACTGTTGGATGAATACATGGCTACTAGCAGTTGGTATTATATTTAGAGTCGGTGATATAGTTAATGTGTTTTGAGTTTCCACTTCCTCAGGTGTTCAAACCCCAAATGAATTAGCCTATGATATTTTGGGGCGGCAGGTATCCTAGTGGTTAGAGTGATGGGCCAGTAACCAAAAGGTTGCTGGATCGAATCACCGAACTGACAAGGTAAGAATTTGTCATTCTGCCGCTGAACAAGGCAGTCTGTTCCCCGGTAGGCAGTCATTGTAAATAATAATTTGTTCTTAAACTGACTTTCCTAGTGAAATCAAGGTTACATTTAAACTAACACACAAATAGTCTGGCTGGTTAGGACGTAAGGACAGCTAGGCGTGATACATTTCTTTACTTGGATGCACCGGTTCACGATTATCTGCACTAACTTGTACAGTTGGTGGCAACCAGCCCACATCACTGCACCCCTTGGCGTAAGTTGTCACTAACTTGTACAGTTGGTGGTGTAGTGGCAAATCGGTTCAAATATGACACAACCAAGAACTTTGTGAAAATCAATATAGACTTTTAATACAACAGTATCATAAGCCGGAGCGGTCCGCGGAATACACACACTTTTTCAGAGCCCTCGCTCTGAGTTATACACCTACCATATAAGTCCCTCCCATATGCAAATGAAGTTACATCCCAATCCGTGCTTCCTGCTTGTTCAGCCCAATAACGCCCCCATCTGCTTTCCATTAGATCCTAATGGTGACAAGACCCTTGCTTTGACCCTTCACTCAGCTTAATGCGTTCTCCTGTTTGTGTGTTATCTAGGGTCAGCAGACTATGTGTCTCTTCTGTTTTTAGCATGCTCAGCTATACTAAAAATACTATACATTCCCCTTTCCTGTGGCCTGTGTTCATACCCTGTAATTAACTCCATGTGTCCCTTTTGGTGTCTTTCATCTCCTTTAGCTTTAGGGTGCCTAGCTGTTCTGGTCGCCTTCTCTTCATATGGTTGTCTAAGATCAAACAGACTTGTCTCCTGTGATGTGATTGATGTCTGTAATCCATCAATTGGTCCTTTGGCTGAACCCCCCGTCCTTAGATAACCTCTGATCTTTGTATGTCCAGCTGCCCTAGGTGTTGCCCTCTCCCATGGCCCCACTCTGGCTTCCTGTCCTATACAATAGACAATGTACCTTACCAGAATGGCAAATGCATCCCTCTTTTATATAGGACAGTATATTTATCCATATATGTACCTAATTTCTCCCACATAACCCCCCTCTGGTGCTTTAATAAGCACCAAAAACTTAAAAAGGACATATATGGAACATAATATCAACAGTCGATTATCAAAAAAAATATTTTTAAATAAAAAATAAAAAATAATTAAAAAATAAAACTTCCTAATCACCTACACCAAACATCTCTAGTATTTCATAAGAGTAAAATATCTAGTTCGGTATAGAAACAAAAAATAATACATTATCTTTTGTTAAAGCATGAGCATGTAAATACATAACCTTGTCTGAGGTTCTCAGCTACGCGAAAAAGAAAAATATATATAATAAAGCAATGACTCAAATAATAAATTGAATATGAGAAAACACTAGGCCTCCATGCAGTTACAAAATAAAATTGACACATCATTCTACATTTAAGCTTTCCACATGATTCTCCCTCTCAGACACCTCTCCAACAACCGTGATACCATCAATACCAACTTCTGTTAGAAGATTAAGGACATGGTCCGTAGACACTTGTAACTGGGATATCCCACTGTTACCTACATGTTTTTAAATATAACCTAGCATTTTAGAAGGCAAAACTAACTTTTAATTAAAAGAAACCAGATATATTCATTGATATACCTATAAAAACATTTGACAAAACATACTAAAACACAAGGCCGTGAGCAAAAGTAGACCTTACATAACACCTCTTGTACTTACTACGGAAATGACCCTTTTTGTGGATATGCATCAGTTGACTTACTTATGAATTTGGAATGACAGCATAACTGTCAATTTTCATCAGTATAGTGGCCTGGCCTACCCGGCACAGGATCAACTATCACCGGAGTGTCAGCTCTACTTACAAACATCTGTTTAACCGTTGTCTGGATCACAAGTGATTTCACCCAGGGTAAAACACAACAAAATACAATACCCAGAGCCAATAACCCCCCTTCCAGCATAAAGGCCGTCCTAGCAAACATGGCTCCCCATTTCCCCAATGCTAAGTCCAACCAATCCCAACCATGAGAGTCCACCCCAGCATTTTTCTTAACCTCTTCTCTTAACCCTTTAAGTTTAGCCATAGCGATTGCAAGGGATCCATTAGGCGCAGTGTTATTGGGAATAAAGGTGCAACAATCATCCCCGAACATAACAAACTCCACCCTTCTCTGCAAAAAGCCAATTGAGAGCCTGTCTATTTTGCCAAGACATTTTACTGGTATCCTGTACCTATTCCCCCAACGCCGTTAAAGCCGAGTCAGTATAGTTAATGAATCTCTGTTGGTTATAGTATATGTAATTAATCCACTCTAAGTTCTTATTTGATGTTATCCACAAAAATTAAGATTCAAATCCAGATTTAACTTCATCTCTTGCCTTGAACTCCCAACCCAGTCTAATTTAATATGGTTCTGCCTCTAGTGCTCCCTCGAGCAATCCTACATTCTATGTCACACAAGGGAATGTAGTATTTTCTCTGAATATTGAACATTTTACATTTAACGCATTCTTCAAATGATGCAGGTTCAGGTACTATCAAAAGATCAGACAAAGGTGATTTTCTACACAAAATACAATTGTCCCTCCTATGTTTATTTCTGCTGTATACTTAGCCTAATCGTACCACTCATTCTTCACTATTCATTTCATGTGGTGTCCTTGAGTGGTTCAGAGTCTGGTATGTCTGTGTCTGTCATCTTTGCAATGTTCTTATCTTGAGGTAGGTCATTAAAGTTAGTCAAAAAGTTCAAAATGTCAGTAAAGAACCCTCCTGGTTCTGATGCTTTCTAGCTACCGCAGGCTCTTCCTGTTTAGGTATTGGCGTAAGACCAATTCTGAATGACTGAGGAACTACTCCCTTCAGCCAATCTTGTTCTCATTATTTCACCTATTAATTCTTCACCTTCAACTGGTTCAATCTGATTCATGGTGAGCACCCACTCGTCTACTTCTTTGGTTAACGTCAGGTCACATCCTTTTGAGTCCCAAATAACTTCTCTCTTCGTTCGATGATATGTCCATCCACCGAATGCAATCTCCGGTAAGGGTTTGATCCTTTTGTCTTCTATTCTTCTGTTTCAGTTATATGTTGAGGTGGGACAGAGATTCTAACCTTGTCAGTCTTTTTAGATTGTTTGACTGGTTCCTCTCTTCTCTTCCTGTTTCCACCCTACATCTTGATTGTGCGTGAGTCTGTTGTTGCTATACTAGCGTTCACTGTTACTTCTGTTATGTCAATATCATTGTTCTTCTGTGGCTCTAACTTCAAGTGTCTGTTAAGGAGACAATTCAAGAGCTGAAAAGTCAATTTTGGGGAAATCCCCATTTTCTTCAGCTTGCTGGACTTTTCCTCCTCTTTGCGGGGTCTCTCCTTCTGTTCCTGTGAGGCCTCTCCTCCTCTGTCTTCCCCTGAGGCTCCCTCCTCAGGCCGGACTGTGCTTCCATCTGGAAGGTGACCATTTCAGGGAAGAGATGTTCACATTCTTTAGGCGATACCTCGGGGTCCCACTGTAGAAGGCTTCCGTCAACAGAGTCTGCCCCAACAAGTATATCATCAGGAGTGGCAGACATGTTACCCCCTCCCACTTCTAGGCTTTCTGGCCATACTGGAGGAAACTTTGGTTGTTTGTCTCTTTTCTTTTCAGGCTCTTTTTCCCTGGTTCGTTCTTCTGAGTATGTTAGCCGATGCACTCGTTGTATCTGGTCTGCCATTTTCTTGATTCCTCCCCGGCGCTTTGATCGATTCCGCTGCTCCTGCTCCCTCCGGGGTCCCTTCTGGTGAATCAGCATCCTCTGTGTCCTCATCTCTGTATGGTTGTGTCCTTCTCTCCGTCGGGACTCGGGTGCAGTGGTTTAGATGATACCACGTCTTGCTTCCTTTCACTTGGACGGCCGTGTTTGTGGCTGTTGCCACCTCGTAGGGTCCTTCCCTCCTCGGCTGATCCCACTTCCTTCGGAACACTCAAACGTAGACTCGATCTCCTGGTATCACTGGGAGAGATCCTTCTGGTCCCCTTGGATCATCAGATGTGGAACCTCTCATCCTGGTTCAGATTTCTGCCTTCTTTCTGTGGGGCATTCATACTTAGAGACGTATGGCCTCTGTTCTATGATTACACCATACATTCTCTTACTTCCATCACTCATCACACAAACTGACATTCCAGCTGAAGCTGGAGAACCCTTCTCCATCTGGTTTCCTAAACATAAGACTTGGAAAACAAAGGACAAAACATAACAGTATTGACAATGTTATATGTTATGCATGACTGTATTCATGAATACTGAAATCTGAGACCATGACAATTCCCACTCTCTCTTCACCTGACTCTATGCCTCCAGGATACTTTTCTGCTGGACTCCACAAAAATGGAGGCCCTAATTGGCTTCCTCGTGCTTTCATCCAGTCTTCCCCTTTCGGCCGCAGGTTCTGAGAGGTGTTCCCAAACCATGTCATTTTGTACTTAGTTCCCCATCTGCTCTGTTTCAACTGATAAACATGTGCATAACCTTAAATCAACATTATTCCTTCTTAAAGTAATTCAACACGGAATGGGCTTCCACATTGAGCCTTCAACATGTGGTTTAGAGTACAACTACCCTAACATATATCCTTATTCACATGATACATTATCAAATAAAACAAATAACCCCCAAACTCAACCCAGTATGTCTACAGTAGAATCTAGTCTCTCTCTCTCTCTTTTGTTTTGTTTCACGTCCTCTGTCATGGTGTTTTCAAGCTCACCCATTATTCAGCTGGACCTTACTTCTTGTGAAACTTATGCACCCATCATAGAGAGACATGACAATCTTTACCACTGCAGGTGCTGTAAGAAGTATATCCCCAGCCCGGTGTATCTTGATGTACACTCAGTTTCCAGAATTCAGCCCATGCCCTTCCATCTGGCGTCTTTTCCTGGGAACATACATACTAACTCATGGGTTATTTCCTGACAACAGACTTTCTTCTTAGAGCAAGATCACTAAATCTTAATTTTTAAATAACAGCCCTATGTAAACATTCTGTCTTAAATACCTGGCCTCTTGCCACAAAAATATTCATAATGATAGCCAAATTATGGTCCCTACCGCAACTGCTGTAAGAATAACATGTAATCAGTCAAGTGTCTTCCAGTTGAAAGAATATCCAATCCTAACAAAACTAAATCCTAAGCTTCTTAAACTTTTGCTCTAGTGTTCAAAATGCCACTACTTATTACTTTTACCATAGTCTAGGTATGTGTAGTGTTCTATTTACTTTTAGAATTGTCCCTATATTTTTACAAAACCAACTGTCCTTCCTTTTCTGTGAATTATCTTGTCTATCAATATACACTGTTTCTAGAAATAACACCCCCCTCTTGTTACCATAACCTTCATATATGAGCCCCCAATGTAGTTACAGTTTTTCTAACCCATAACACATAAGTCACTACTCCTAATTTCCTTCCATAGTTTGATACATACTTAAACATTCTCAAATCATTTTTAGTCAATATATATCAGTCCCTCCTCAGGAAAAATATACACTCTTATTTTCCTCAAAACAAAAATAAATTGACCAAACAAGAAAAATGGTAAAGTAAATTATAATAACTGCATATTTGCAATAAATTACCACTATTTGTAATGTCTTCTTGTAATGTCTTCTTCATCCTTGGGTGTTATCACACAACAGACTATACTTTTTATTCAATTACTTATGTCATTCCAATGTATCACTCCAATTACTATGATATTGTAAAATAAAAGAAACAAAAACCTTTAATTTAATATTCTGTAAATTCTGTCAATCACCCTGTCTCAGGATTAGTTTCCAGAGCTTCCCTAGGCCTAATAAATTTAAACAGTCCTATAACCAAAACATAACTAAATGTTGTTTATAAATTTCACACCCACTTGGTGTTATGATAGTCTCTCCCAAGCATGAATGCATTCTGACATTACATTTCCATGATAACTCCCTTATTCTACTGGCGATCTCTCAGATGAGTTACAGATTATGTAGTTATCATCATAACCCTTGCATAAACCCCCACTCCAATAACCTATTTGGAGTAACTGTTATCCCTTGTTTACATATATTTCCATTTTATATGTAGAATGAACAAAGCACATTTTGTATTTACCCAAAGACCATAACCCCAGGGAACTGATATGTTCTCCTATAACCCCATGTTAAATAAAAATAAACCTATTTGAATAACTAGTCAATTCAAGATTACAACTCTTCATCTTTTTCCCAAGGAAATAATGGAATTTCAAAGTGATTCTACACTTTGAACAGAAACTGGTGTTTCTCAATCATTTTATAATTAAATCCCACCTATTCCAAAAATTTCTAGTGAAGTTGATCAGTCTTCACGGGAAATTCTTAGAGTTCAGGGCATTCGACACCATTATAATGTTTTCACTCTTTTTTCTTTAGAAACATCTTTACCACACTTTCAAAAGCACTTCCATCCTTCTGCATACCCAATTTGAAACCGAACTGAAAAACCCATTGAAAATGTAACCCCTTTTTTCTGGAAAAGAAATGTACATTTCGTTAACATTCACCATGCCACCCTCTAAATCAGCAAGCCAACAGTAACACACATACTAAAATCCCCTCACTTATCCCGAGCATGCGATAAAAGCTCCAGCCATGCACAGAACGCACAATTCCCCCCTGCTCGGCCATCTGTATCCTACCCTTAGAAATTGACTCTACATACTCTACAATTTGCTTTTCTTCTAACTATTTTTACCACGCTTGTGATTTTTCATATACGTTTATTTTCCGTATTTTGACGCTAATAACAACTTCTCCACGCATTTTATCACCACTGAAACCGCCATTTTAATGCAAAACGACTCCGAGTGGGGCTATTTGTAAATTACATCGGTACCTTACTATAAGTTAGGTAAAACGTGATCTAGTACGTATTTCATCACATAAACTGTACTCTCTATGAACCACTTTTTGATCAATCAGAGACTATACACCGCTTGGTGAAAACTTCATTCGTACTAACCTTAGAACGATCAGTTGTTGTTCTTTTAAAACGGGTGTAAATTCCTGTATTTCTGCATTCTCTACTATCGCATTCCAGTGTCATCTTACACTAATTTTCCCCCACACTAGTTAGCCCTGCTCTACAACTTCTTACACTTCCCCCATCGTAATGTATTTCTGATGATATAATGTTAATTAACATTAAAACGCTGGTAAGTTAAGCTTCTTGTTATGGTTGTATGTGATCGTTCCAATTCATTATTTTATTTATCCTGTTTACCGGGTAATGTTGCCCTACATTGTAGCAAACCGCTCCTTCATATTCAAATCGAATTGGTAGAATTAACGTGCGCTTCTTTCAGCGACTCTATGGCTTTATTAAATTTCGCTATCTCTATATTCCAGGGAGAAACAGTCCATTTGTTTCCATGCCACTATTTATTTTTCCTAAACTCTCCCATCGCATTATATACTTTATTTACTATTTTCCAAGGTAGATCTACCCTACTTTCTCAAATAATAATTTATTAGTCACATCACTTAATACCTCCTATTAAAACCTACTCTATAATGTCTACAACTGTATTACTGAATACTACAGAAGCCTTAATGTCTTATTCTAGTACAGCACCTCAAATATCACTGTGTTTTTATCTTTGCTTATACTATTACTTTAACTTTATTCAATGTATTAAATCCTATTTCATATAATTTTCCTTCTAATTCAGCTTATTTATAATGTCTGCACTTTCTTATCTCTTTATTTATCCGCTTGCTATATTCTCTCTTAGCCTATTTTACTGTTTAATTCCTGAGGCTATTTTTAAATTGCAGCCTCCTATTTCGTTTACAGGGCTCGTGATATTTTTAATGTGTTCTAGACTTCTATTTTCATGCAATTCTCACTTTAGCCTAGATTTATTTTAACCAGTATATTTTAGTTTATCTGTATATTTTTAAGTTATTTCTTCCTACTTCGCATCCGTTTTATACTATCCATGCCTTGTTTAATACCTCTTTTTAACACCTATTGTAATTTTTACAATGGTCTTTTAACTCATTATCCAGTCAATGTTTTATGCTTATGTATAACTTATCTTGCCCAATATTTATCGATTTCGTTCCTCTTCCCAGTGAGAGTTAAATGCGCTCTCTTTCTCAAATTACACTTAGTTAACTGTCAGAGAGGCCTGCGCATTCCCAGTTGGTCACAGACACACAGCCTGTTCTTCCTCTTCTTTCTAATCTGCTCATTCATCACAAAGAATTATATTACAGCATTCATTCAATCCTTTTGTCTTTACCTAAAAACAAAACAGTTTATTACCTAACTTAATTCACTTCCTCTACATAAGCTGGTATTATCCTATAGGATTTTTCACGCATACCCTTCGCTTTTACCTAAAAACGACCTATAGTTTATCCCCTAGTTTAATACACTTCCTCTACATAAACTGGTATTATCCTATAGGATTTTTACGACATGACGAGACTACTGTCTAATCGGATCAGCTTGTCTTCATATCCTATTCATCCACCCCGTATTGATCTTTATTCTACGTTAGAGCAATATCGTGGCGCGACCTACTGATTTATAAACCCCCGTTTAGCTAGACGGAGCGTTTTATATTCGCAGGATTTCCTTTTTCAGTTGAACGTCGCACAATCAGGCCAGCGTTCTTTCTGTGTTTTAAATATTCACCCGTACAGACCTTCATTTCAAAGCGGTAGCCATGTGTATTTATTTTCTAAATACTCATCCGTACAGACCTTTTCCTTGAAGCGGTAGCCATGAATGTTTATCTATCTACTTATCAATAAAGTAGCCTACCCATTCAGTCCTTCAGCTAAATATTTTGAAGCGGTATCGCAGGATTACTTATCAATAAAGTAACCTACCCATTCAGACCTTCTGGTAAATATTTTGAAGCGGTATCGCAGGACTTCTATAACTACTTATTTTATTCAAACCTTATAAGCAGATAGCTGTAACCCTGTGCCCAATCCCAGCCCCAACATGCCAGAATAACACACCCTACACCAGCGAAGTTCACAGCCCCCACCTACTTACTCACTAGACATGCATGCACATTCATTATACAATTTCCAAGCTTACACACATGCATGCAAATTCATTGAATTTCAAAAAGTTCTTTCGTTTCTATAGTTTTTAGGAAATTTGAGAGAGAGAGACCTACTTGACGCTCCTCTTGCTGAGGCAGGATCTCTGAAGCGATCTACGCAAACATTTCACTGTTGTCTTACCTTAGCTGGGTGGCCACCCTTGTTTGCCCAGATCGTCCAAAGATCCCGCTGCCAGCCAAGAACGTTATTCAGTCCCTAATTCTCCTGGCAAGCTCGCCAATTTTGTAGTGGCAAATCGGTTCAAATATGACACAACCAAGAACTTTGTGAAAATCAATATAGACTTTTAATACAACAGTATCATAAGCCGGAGCGGTCCGCGGAATACACACACTTTTTCAGAGCCCTCGCTCTGAGTTATACACCTACCATATAAGTCCCTCCCATATGCAAATGAAGTTACATCCCAATCCGTGCTTCCTGCTTGTTCAGCCCAATAACGCCCCCATCTGCTTTCCATTAGATCCTAATGGTGACAAGACCCTTGCTTTGACCCTTCACTCAGCTTAATGCGTTCTCCTGTTTGTGTGTTATCTAGGGTCAGCAGACTATGTGTCTCTTCTGTTTTTAGCATGCTCAGCTATACTAAAAATACTATACATTCCCCTTTCCTGTGGCCTGTGTTCATACCCTGTAATTAACTCCATGTGTCCCTTTTGGTGTCTTTCATCTCCTTTAGCTTTAGGGTGCCTAGCTGTTCTGGTCGCCTTCTCTTCATATGGTTGTCTAAGATCAAACAGACTTGTCTCCTGTGATGTGATTGATGTCTGTAATCCATCAATTGGTCCTTTGGCTGAACCCCCCGTCCTTAGATAACCTCTGATCTTTGTATGTCCAGCTGCCCTAGGTGTTGCCCTCTCCCATGGCCCCACTCTGGCTTCCTGTCCTATACAATAGACAATGTACCTTACCAGAATGGCAAATGCATCCCTCTTTTATATAGGACAGTATATTTATCCATATATGTACCTAATTTCTCCCACAGTGGCAACCAGCCCACATCACTGCACCCCTTGGCGTAAGTTGTCACTAACTTGTACAGTTGGTGGCAACCAGCCCACATCACTGCACCCCTTGGCGTAAGTTGTCACTAACTTGTACAGTTGGTGGCAACCAGCCCACATCACTGCACCCCTTGGCGTAAGTTGTCACTAACTTGTACAGTTGGTGGCAACCAGCCCACATCACTGCACCCCTTGGCGTAAGTTGTCACTAACTTGTACAGTTGGTGGCAACCAGCCCACATCATTGCACCCCTTGGCGTAAGTTGTCACTAACTTGTACAGCCCATGACTTGGTCGGAATCAAATCATGTTATGAAGTCATTCGTAATGATTTAGTCTATTTATTATACTTTTTAATAAATCATTATGAATGACTTTATAACATGATTACTCATGATTTGATTCCCGACCAAATCATGTACTGGTGCAGCCAACTGTAGAAGTTAGTGACACAACTGACACCAAGAGTGGAGGGATGTGGGCTGGTGTTGATAAAATGCCAGGGCTGAATTCTTGTCCCAGTCTGCCCCTGACCTATCCCCACTGTATTTGCTAGCTGTTGGCTAGAGTACACATGCCAAGACCATGCAGGCACATTTGCTATGTATGCAAAAAAAAATTGACAACACTATCGCTATAGTTGAAAATGTGACGGAAACACATTGAACTTTATATTTTTATTCAGTACATGAAAACGCAAATGTTTTAATATTCGTATGAAAATCTGTCGCCAATGGATGGAAACCTAGCTTGTAATACTAATGCTTATTATACCACCTTTCTCATTGACTTCCCAAACCCCGGCCTGGTCTGCTTGGTCTGGTCTCCCTTGTAAACGTTCCCGGAAGTCTCGCGATGTTGCGCCTCTGGGATTAGAAACTCTGTGGTAGCAGCGTCTGTCACAGCAAACTTGTCTCCACGCAGCCACAGCGCTCAGTTGCAGATAATCGTGAACCGGCGCATCCAAGTTCAGCCGTTTATCACGCCTAGTGGTCCTTACGTCCTAACCAGCCAGACTATTTGCGATGACGTGTCTCCCATCTGTCCGCTACCGCAGCTGAAAAACAACAAATCAAACATCTCAATTTAAACATTTTAGAAGTGTTTATGCTGCCGTTATGGCAGGCCTGCATCGCACGCGTATATTCGGTAAGTATGTTTTTTTATTATGGCAGTTCCGCGCCGCTATTTCAGTGTCGCATGATTGGATACGCGGTCGATTTAGTCTACTCTTCCATTTGTTGCATTTGGTTGTTGAAACATTGGCTGATACAAGATTATGAATTAATCTATCGTTTCAATTATCATTGCAATTGTTTACTCTCATATGATGATGACTGTGGATTATCAACAGAAGCCATAATAAACCCTGCCGTATAGGATTTAGAGTGATCATAAGGCTTGCTACCGTATTTTCCAAAGCAATATCCACAGACGCATAAAACTGTCAACATCATTCTAATGCCCAAGAGGCCTGCATGTATGGAAGGAAAGAAAAATAGGCTCAATCTATCATTGGCAACAAACTGCTTTGTTGAACGTGAGGTTCATTAGAAGTGCACTGATGGTTGCAATAGAGTGAATTCAAGAAGACCTGTGTTTGAATTTGAAACCTAAATCTGTCCAAGTAAGAGAAGTGGCATTTTAGTGAATTTACAATAATGTTAACAACATTAAATAACCCTAATTTGAATTTAGTTCTTTAACCTTTTCACAATCTAGAATCAGGACACGCTTCATATGATCCTCTAGAATCAGGACACGCTTCATATGATCCTCTAGAATCAGGACACGCTTCATATGATCCTCTAGAATCAGGACACGCTTCATATGATCCTCTAGAATCAGGACACGCTTCATATGATCCTCTAGAATCAGGACACGCTTCATATGATCCTCTAGAATCAGGACACGCTTCATATGATCCTCTAGAATCATGACACGCTTCATATGATCCTCTAGAATCATGACACGCTTCATATGATCCTCTAGAATCATGACACGCTTCATATGATCCTCTAGAATCAGGACACGCTTCATATGATCCTCTAGAATCAGGACACGCTTCATATGATCCTCTAGAATCATGACACGCTTCATATGATCCTCTAGAATCAGGACACGCTTCATTTGATCCTCTAGAATCATGACACGCTTCATATGATCCTCTAGAATCATGACACGCTTCATATGATCCTCTAGAATCATGACACGCTTCATATGATCCTCTAGAATCATGACACGCTTCATATGATCCTCTAGAATCATGACACGCTTCATATGATCCTCTAGAATCAGGACACGCTTCATATGATCCTCTAGAATCATGACACGCTTCATATGATCATCTAGAATCATGACACGCTTCATATGATCCTCTAGAATCATGACACGCTTCATATGATCCTCTAGAATCAGGACACGCTTCATATGATCCTCTAGAATCAGGACACGCTTCATATGATCCTCTAGAATCATGACACGCTTCATATGATCCTCTAGAATCAGGACACGCTTCATATGATCATCTAGAATCATGACACGCTTCAGATTGTAATCTAGAATCAGGACACACATCATATGATCATCTAGAATCATGACACGCTTCAGATTGTAATCTAGAATCATGACACGCTTCAAATGATCATCTAGAATCATGACACGCTTCATATGATCATCTAGAATCAGGACACGCTTCATATGATCATCTAGAATCAGGACACGCTTCAGATGATCATCTAGAATTATGACACGCTCCAGATGATCATCTAGAATCATGACACGCTCCAGATGATCATCTAGAATCATGACACGCTCCAGATGATCATCTAGAATCATGACACGCTTCATATGATCCTCTAGAACCATGGGCTCCTGAGTGGCGCAGCAGTCTAAGGCACTGCATCTCAGTGCTAGAGGCCTCACTACAGACCCTGGTTCGATTCCAGGCTGGCCCAGCGTTGTCCGGTTTAGGGTTTGGCCGCGGTAGGCGGTCATTGTAAATAAGAATTTGTTCTTTAACTAACTTGACCAAGTTATAAAAAAAAAATAACAAAGAAAATTGAACATGCTTCAAATGTTAATCTAGAACCATGACAATCTTTAGATTTATAATTTAGAATCATCACACGCTTTACATGTATGCCTATCAAATACGGTGTTGGTTTAAACATTTTAGTATAAGGGTTACTGTTCAAAACTGTGAATGAAGCATGTCTGTAGACAACTGGAACGCAATCTTTAATGTTGATGAAGAAGTGCTAGAGACTAGTCTAGGTCAAGAGAGGGCTATTCATTCTGATATTGTGGCTATGCTCTTGCAGCCTGGTCAATGCATCAGACATAATTAATGAGCACAGTCAAACCTGGTTGGAGATGAGCCAACTAATAGAGAGCAGACAAATTATCTTCACAAGTTTCCCTCAGATAAATGGCTTACCCTTTAACACATAGGTCTAATAGTGCAGGTTTGGCAAGTAACTGATTACAGCTGCGTGTAATCTGATTACAAAATTAAAATAATAAAACAATTCAGAAAGGATGTTTGCGAAATAAATACATTATGACACCTTTTCTGTTTCTTTCAATGAATTTCAATTCAGCTGTGAAAAAAGACAGAGAGCACTATGATGACAAACCAAATGATGACCACCAATCAGAGACCACTATGATGACACACCAAACGCATTTCATGGATCCCTTTTGTCTTCTTCTAATGCCTCTTAAAGGGGAAGTAATCCACCCAACCATGTAAATGTGTTGTGCATCTGGCATGTATTGCTTGAGACATTGTAAACAGTCATATGGCATGCCAGCGACAGATCTGGGACCAAGTAACATCCCTTCACCAGATCCAGTTAAATCATTTCATAGTTTTCATAGTTTGTATTATTGCCTCTCATATTCTCATAATAGCCAACGAGAATATGACTGATATTACCTCGTTGTTCTCTATGACTGATATCACCCCGTTGTTCTCTATGACTGATATCACCCCGTTGTTCTATATGACTGATATCACCCCGTTGTTCTCTATGACTGATATTACCCCGTTGTTCTGACTGATATTACCCCGTTGTTCTATATGACTGATATCACCCCGTTGTTCTCTATGACTGATATTACCCCGTTGTTCTCTGACTGATATTACCCCGTTGTTCTCTATGACTGATATCACCCCGTTGTTCTAGTGGTCCAGTGCTGTGACATACTGTAGAATACATTTGGGTTCTAGCACAGGCCCAGACAGAACAAGGACAGCATTTCTGTACAGTTTAGTCCTCTATCTCTCCAACTCCCTCGCTTCACCAGCTCTGTGATATGCGTTTACCTCAACACATTGCCTTCCTCTGCACTGGCTGGCTGGCTGACTGGCTGACTGGCTAACTGGTTGGTTGGCTGACTGGCTGGCTAGCTGACTAGTTGGCTGGCTGGCTGACTGGCTAGCTGACTAGTTGGCTGGCTGGCTGGCTGGCAGCCTGGCTGCCTGGCTAGCTGACTAGTTGGCTGGCTGGTTGGCTGACTGGCTGGCTAGCTGACTAGTTGGCTGGCTGGCTGCCTGGCTGGCTGACTAGTTAGCTGACTGGCTGACTGACTCACAACATGAGGAATGATTCAATATCCAAAATACTGTAACGCCGATGTTCCCCCAAATGGAAATAACCTTGACTGAATGCTACTTTTATACAAGAAGCTGGCGATGGAGGGACAGAGATATTAAGCCTTATTACATGGTTATTTACTATGCTGACAGAGATATTAAGCCTTATTACATGGTTATTTACTATGCTGATAGATATATTAAGCCTTATTACATGGTTATTTACTATGCTGACAGAGATATTAAGCCTTAGTACATGGTTATTTACTATGCTGACAGAGATATTAAGCCTTATTACATGGTTATTTACTATGCTGACAGAGATATTAAGCCTTATTACATGGTTATTTACTATGCTGACAGAGATATTAAGCCTTATTACATGGTTATTTACTATGCTGACAGAGATATTAAGCCTTATTACATGGTTATTTACTATGCTTACAGAGATATTAAGCCTAATTACATGGTTATTTACTATGCTGACAGATATATTAAGCCTTATTACATGGTTATGTACTATACTGACAGAGATATTAAGCCTTATTACATGGTTATTTACAATGCTGACAGATATATTAAGCCTTATTACATGGTTATTTACTATGCTGACAGATATATTAAGCCTTGTTACATGGTTATTTACTATGCTGACAGATATATTAAGCCTTATTACATGGTTATTTACTATGCTGACAGATATATTAAGCCTTGTTACATGGTTATTTACTATGCTGACAGATATATTAAGCCTTATTACATGGTTATTTACTATGCTGACAGAGATTAAGCCTTATTACATGGTTATTTACTATGCTGACAGAGATTAAGCCTTATTACATGGTTATTTACTATGCTGACAGAGATATTAAGCCTTATTACATGGTTATTTACTATGCTGACAGATATATTAAGCCTTATTACATGGTTATTTACTATGCTGACAGATATATTAAGCCTTATTACATGGTTATTTACTATGCTGACAGATATATTAAGCCTTATTACATGGTTATTTACTATGCTGACAGATATATTAAGCCTTATTACATGGTTATTTACTATGCTGATAGAGATATTAAGCCTAATTACATGGTTATTTACTATGCTTACAGATATATTAAGCCTTATTACATGGTTATTTACTATGCTGACATATATATTAAGCCTTATTACATGGTTATTTACTATGCTTACAGAGATATTACGCCTTATTACATGGTTATTTACTGTGCTGATAGAGATGTGTAGCTGTTTATGCTTCTCCATCCTGTATTTCACTGACTGCTTCAGAAGGAACCAGGATAGGGTTGTCTTCTACCTCTGACATCCAGACAGATATCAGACCTATCCTGAGTCAGGCAGATATCAGACCTATCCTGAGTCAGGCAGATATCAGACCTATCCTGAGTCAGGCAGATATCAGACCTATCCTGAGTCAGGCAGATATCAGACCTATCCGGAGTCAGGCAGATATCAGACCTATCCTGAGTCAGGCAGATATCAGACCTATCCTGAGTCAGACAGATATCAGACCTATCCTGAGTCAGACAGATATCAGACCTATCATGAGTCAGACAGATATCAGACCTATTCTGAGTCAGACAGATATCAGACCTATCCTGAGTCAGACAGATATCAGACCTATCCTGAGTCAGACAGATATCAGACCTATCCTGAGTCAGACAGATATCAGACCTATCCTCAGTCAGACAGATATCAGACCTATCCTGAGTCAGACAGATATCAGACCTATCCTGAGTCAGACAGATATCAGACCTATCCTCAGTCAGACAGATATCAGACCTATCCTGAGTCAGACAGATATCAGACCTATCCTGAGTCAGGCAGATATCAGACCTATCCTGAGTCAGGCAGATATCAGACCTATCCTGAGTCAGGCAGATATCAGACCTATCCTGAGTCAGGCAGATATCAGACCTATCCTGAGTCAGACAGATATCAGACCTATCCTGAGTCAGACAGATATCACACCTATCCTGAGTCAGACAGATATCACACCTATCCTGAGTCAGACAGATATCACACCTATCCTGAGTCAGACAGATATCACACCTATCCTGAGTCAGACAGATATCACACCTATCCTGAGTCAGACAGATATCACACCTATCCTGAGTCAGACAGATATCACACCTATCCTGAGTCAGACAGATATCACACCTATCCTGAGTCAGACAGATATCAGACCTATCCTAAGACAGACAGATATCAGACCTTTCCCGAGTCAGACAGATATCAAACCTATCCTAAGTCAGACAGACCTATCCTGAGTCAGACAGATATCAGACCTATCCTGAGTCATATCAGACCTATCCTGAGTCTGTCATATCAGACCTATCCTGAGTCAGACTCATATCTGACCTATCCTGAGTCACTCATATAAACCTTTGTGTATGAGTCTTTGTCCACTTTCCCTGCAGCTCACAGTTTTCTGCTGTGAACAATGTGCACTGCTGGCAGCCATGCCAAGAGACCAGGGACTATAAATCTTACTACTACCCACAGTTAAAGCTACCTAGCAGCCTACGCAGTGCTGCAAAGTCAGCCTCTGTCTGTCTGCAGCCCAGCCGTCCTCCTACAGCAAGCAGCCAGCATCCTGGAACCCATGCAGAGCAGGTAGAATAGTAATTCATCATGAATGCACATTGTAGGACAGATAACTGATTGATTACTGATGGAGATACCAGTTTGTAGTATAATGACCCGAACCATTCACATGTACACTGACACTGACCGTGTGGTTTCACTACTTCATCCTTGTAAAGGATATGAACGATGTCCCCTGTGATGCAGTGGTTGTAAAGGATATGAACGATGTCCCCAGTGTGATGCAGTGGTTTGTAAAGGATATGAACGAGGATATGAACGATGTCCCCTGTGATGCAGTGGTTGTAAAGGATATGAACGAAGTCCCCTGTGATGCAGTGGTTGTAAAGGATATGAACGATGTCCCCTGTGATGCAGTGGTTGTAAAGGATATGAACGATGTCCCCTGTGATGCAGTGGTTGTAAAGGATATGAACGATGTCTCCTGTGATGCAGTGGTTGTAAAGGATGTGAACGATGTCCCCTGTGATGCAGTGGTTGTAAAGGATATGAATGATGTCCCCTGTGATGCAGTGGTTGTAAAGGATATGAACGATGTCCCCTGTGATGCAGTGGTTGTAAAGGATATGAACGATGTCCCCTGTGATGCAGGGGTTGTAAAGGATATGAACGATGTCCCCTGTGATGCAGTGGTTGTAAAGGATATGAACGATGTCCCCTGTGATGCAGTGGTTGTAAAGGATATGAAGGATGTCCCCTGTGATGCAGTGGTTGTAAAGGATATGAAGGATGTCCCCTGTGATGCAGTGATTGTAAAGGATATGAACGATGTCCCCTGTGATGCAGTGGTTGTAAAGGATATGAACGATGTCTCCTGTGATGCAGTGATTTTAAAGGATATGAACGATGTCCCCTGTGATGCAGTGGTTGTAAAGGATATGAAGGATGTCCCCTGTGATGCAGTGATTGTAAAGGATATGAACGATGTCCCCTGTGATGCAGTGATTGTAAAGGATATGAACGATGTCCCCTGTGATGCAGTGATTGTAAAGGATATCAAATCAAATATAATTTTGTTGGTCACATACACGCGTTGAGCAGATGTTATTGCGGGTGTCGTGAAATGCTTGTGTTTCTGTCTCCGACAGTGCAGTAATATCTAACAAGTAATATCTAACAGTTTCACAACATACACTCAATACACACAAATATAAGTAAGGAATGGATTAGGAATATACACTACCGTTCAAAAGTTTCACTTAGATATGTCCTTGTTTTTGAAAGAAAACATAACATAAAATTTATCAGAAATACAGTGTAGACATTGTTAATGTTGTAAATGACTATTGTAGCTGGAAACGTCCGATTTTTAATGGAATATCTACATAGGCGTACAGAGGCCCATTATCAGCAATCATCACTCCTGCGTTCCAATGGTATGTTGTGTTAGCTAATCCAAGTTTATATTTTTGAAAATGTAATTGATCATTAGAAAACCCTTTTGCAATTATGTTAGCACAGCTGAAAACTGTTGTTCTGATTGAAGAAGCAATAAAACTGTCTTTTAGACTAGTTGAGTATCTGGAGCATCAGCATTTGTGGGTTTGATTACAAGCTCAAAAAGGCCTGAAACAAAGACCTATCTTCTGAAACTCGTCAGTCTATTCTTGTTCTGAGAAATGATGGCTATTCCATGTGAGAAATTGCCAAGAAACTGAAGATCTCGTACAAAGCTGTGTACTACTCCGTTCACAGAACAGCGCGAACTGGCTCTAACAAGAATAGATAAGGCGGGGCTTTACCTAGCAAAGACTTATAGATGACCTGGAGCCAGTGGGTTTGGCGAAAAATATTTAGCGAGGGCCAGCCAACAAGAGCATACAGGTCGTAGTGGTGGGTTGTATATGGGGCTTTGGTGGCAAAACGGATGGCACTGTGATAGACTACGTCCAATTTGCTGAGTAGAGTGTTGGAGGCAATTTTGTAAATGACATCGCCGAAGTCAAGAATCGGTAGGATAGTCAGTTTTACGAGGGTATGTTTGGCAGCATGAGTGAAGGAGGCTTTGTTGCGAAATAGGAAGCCGTTTCTAGATTTAATTTTGGATTGGAGATGTTTGATGTGAGTCTGGAAGGAGAGTTTACAGTCTAACCAGACACCTAGGTATTTGTAGTTGCCCACATATTCTAAGTCAGAACCGTCCAGAGTAGTGATGCTAGTCGGGCGGGCAGGTGCGGGCAGCAATTGGTTGAAGAGCATGCATTTAGTTTTAGTTTTAAGATACAGTGCCATAGTATAGAGTACAGTATATACATATGAGATGGGTGATGCAATATTTACAAACAATTAAAGTGACTAAGATACCGTAGAATAGTATAGAGTACAGTTTACACATATGAGATGAGTAATGCAGATACAGATACATTATTAAAGTGGCTAGTGTTTCATTTCCTTAAAGTGGCCAGTGATTCCTAATCTATGTCTATAGGCAGCCGCCTCTGATGTGCTAGTGATGGCTGTTTAACAGTCTGATGGCCTTGAGATAGAAGCTGTTTTTCAGTCTCTCGGTCCCAGCTTCGATGCACCTGTATTGACCTCGCCTTCTGGATGATAGCAGGGTGAACAGGCAGTGGCTCGGGTGGTTATGGTCCTTGATGATTTTCTTGGCCTTCCTGTGGCATTGGGTGCTGTAGGTGTCCTGGAGGGTAGAACGTTTGCCCCAGGTGATGGGTTGTTGATGCAGTTGCCATACCAACCGGTGATACAGCCTGGCAGGATGCTCTCGATTGTCCATCTGTAAGTTTGTGAGGGTTTTAGGTGTTAAGCCAAATTTATTCAGCCTCCTGAGGTTGAAGAGGCGCTGTTGCTGTGTGGGTGGACCATTTTAGTTTGTCCGTGATGTGTACACCGAGGAACTTGAAGCTTTCCACCTTCACCACAGCGGTCCCTCTGCTGTTTCCTGAAGTCCACGGTCATCTACTTAGTTTTGTTGACGTTGAGTGAGAGGTTATTTTTCTGGCACCACACTCCCAGAGCCCTCACCTCCTCCCTGTAGGCTGTGTCATTGTTGTTGGTAATCAAGCCTACTACTGTTGTGTCGTCTGCAAACTTGATGATTGAGTTGGAGGCGTGCATGGCCACACAGTCATGGGTGAACAGGGAGTACAGGAGGGGGCTGAGCACGCACCCTTGTGGGGCCCCAGTGTTGAGGATCAGCGAAGAGGAGGTGTTGTTTTCTACCTTCACCACCTGGGGGTGACCCGTCAGGAAATCCAGGACCCAGTTGCACAGGGCGGGGTTCAGACCCAGGGCCTCGAGCTTGATGATGAGCTTGGAGGGTACTATGGTGTTGAATGCTGAGCTATAGTCAATGAACAGCATTCTAACATAGGTATGCCTCTTGTCCAGGTGGGACAGGGCAGTGTGCAGTGTGGTGGCGATTGCATCGTCTGTGGATCTTTTGGGGAGGTAAGCAAATTGAAGTGAGTCTAAGGTGGCAGTTAAGGTGGAGGTGATATGATCCTTGACTAGTCTCTCAAAGCACTTCATGATGACAGAGGTGAGAACTACGGGGCGATAGTCATTTAGTTCAATTACCTTTGCTTTCTTAGGTACAGGGACAATGGTGGCCATCTTGAAGCATGTGGGGACAACAGACTGGGATAGGGAGATATTGAATATATCTGTATGAAGGGTGTCCAATGCAGTGCAGTGTTTGTGAGTGCACCTACAGCAGACAGCAGGATCCTGGAAACTATTGCGAGCAGAGAATAGTCATTTATCATGCTATCGATCACCATGATGGGAAGACGCCTATGAAAATCCTATAATGCAGATAACAAAGTAGCTGGAACCTGTGTCATTCTACTACATGTCATTCACACATATACACACACACACACACACACACACAGGCACACAAACTCACCACACACACTCACGTGTGTGGCCTTCAACTAAAGATGAAGAATCACACACAAAATCAATGTCCAGTGGGGTACAGAGCAGCGATTGCACATGTGAAGGATGCCCTTGCAGTGTGGGCCCACTGGTTGTGAGAACAGTCCAAAAAGTGAAGGATATGGTTCACTTCCAGATGGTTAACAACATTGGTCCTTACAGAGATCATCAGGAGAGCAGAGAGGAGTCAGTCATAATGACAATCTAGCCTTAACATTACTACTGTAACGCTTGGACTTCATACTTATTTTACTTATTGTCATTTTTTATTTGATTACTACTGTAATGTTGACTACTGTACTGTAATGTTGATTACTGTAATGTTGACTACTGTAATGTTGACTACTGTAATGTTGACTACTGTACTGTAATGTTGATTACTGTAATGTTGACTACTGTAATGTTGACCACTGTACTGTAATGTTGATTACTGTAATGTTGACTACTGTACTGTAATGTTGATTACTGTAATGTTGACTACTACTGTAATGTTGACTACTGTAATGTTGACTACTGTACTGTACTGTTGATTACTGTAATGTTGAATACTACTGTAATGTTGATTACTGTAATGTTGACTACTACTGTAATGTTGACTACTGTAATGTTGATTACTACTGTAATGTTGATTACTGTAATGTTGACTACTACTGTAATGTTGACTACTGTAATGTTGACTACTACTGTAATGTTGACTACTGTAATGTTGACTACTGTACTGTAATGTTGACTACTGTACTGTAATGTTGACTACTACTGTAATGTTGACTACTGTAATGTTGACTACTGTACTGTAATGTTGACTACTGTACTGTAATGTTGACTACTGTAATGTTGACTACTGTAATGTTGACTACTGTGGTGTAATGTTTACTACTGTAATGTTGACTAATGAACTGTAATGTTGACTACTGTAATGTTACACTACTGTACTGTAACGTTGACTACTATAATGTTGACTACTGTAATGTTGACTACTGTACTGTAATGTTGACTACTGTACTGTAATGTTGACTACTACTGTAATGTTGATTACTGTACTGTAATGTTGACTAGTGTAATGTTGATTACTGTACTGTAATGTTGACTAGTGTAATGTTGACTACTGTACTGTAATGTTGACTGTAGTACTGTAATGTTGACTAGTGTAATGTTGACTACTGTAATGTTGACTACTGTAATGTTGACTACTGTACTGTAATGTTGACTACTGTAATGTTGACTACTGTAATGTAGACTACTGTACTGTAATGTTGACTACTGTAATGTTGACTACTGTAATGTTGATTACTACTGATGTTGATTACTGTAATGTTGACTACTACTGTAATGTTGACTACTGTAATGTTGACTACTGTACTGTAATGTTGATTACTACTGTAATGTTGATTACTGTAATGTTGACTACTACTGTAATGTTGACTACTGTACTGTAATGTTGATTACTGTAATGTTGGTTACTACTGTAATGTTGACTACTGTAATGTTGACTACTGTACTGTAATGTTGACTACTGTACTGTAATGTTGACTACTGTACTGTAATGTTGACTACTGTAATGTTGACTACTGTAATGTTGACTACTGTGCTGTAATGTTTACTACTGTAATGTTGACTAATGAGCTGTAATGTTGACTACTGTAATGTTGACTACTGTAATGTTGACTACTGTACTGTAATGTTGACTACTACTGTAATGTTGATTACTGTTCTGTAATGTTGACTACTGTACTGTAATGTTGACTACTGTACTGTAATGTTGACTACTGTACTGTAATGTTGACTAGTGTAATGTTGACTACTGTAATGTTGACTACTGTAATGTTGATTACTGTACTGTAATGTTGACTACTGTACTGTAATGTTGACTAGTGTAATGTTGACTACTGTAATGTTGACTACTGTAATGTTGACTAGTGTACTGTAATGTTGACTACTGTAATGTTGACTACTGTAATGTTACACTACTGTACTGTAATGTTGACTACTGTAATGTTGACTACTGTAATGTTGACTACTGTACTGTAATGTTGACTACTGTACTGCAATGTTGACTATTGTAATGTTGATTTCTGTAATGTTGACTACTGTAATGTTGACTAATGTACTGTAATGTTGACGACTGTACTGTAATGTTGACTACTGTAATGTTGATTACTGTAATGTTGACTATTACTGTAATGTTGACTACTGTAATGTTGACTACTGTAATGTTGACTACTACTGTAATGTTGACTACTGTAATGTTTACTACTGTAATGTTGACTACTGTAATGTTGACTACTACTGTAATGTTGACTACTGTAATGTTGACTACTGTAATGTTGACTACTGTAATGTTGACTACTACTGTAATGTTGTAATATTTAGCGAGGGCCAGCCAACAAGAGCATACAAGTCGTAGTGGTGGGTTGTATATGGGGCTTTGGTGGCAAAACGGAGATCACTGTGATAGACTACGTCCAATTTGCTGATTAGAGTGTTGGAGTAGAGTACTGTGATGTTGACTAATGTACTGTAATGTTGACGACTGTAATGTTGATTACTGTAATGATGACTACTACTGTAATGTTGACTACTGTAATGTAATGTTGACTACTACTGTAATGTTGACTACTGTAATGTTTACTACTGTAATGTTGACTACTACTGTAATGTTGACTACTGTAATGTTGACTACTGTAATGTTGACTACTACTGTAATGTTGACTACTGTAATGTTGACTACTGTATTGTTGACTACTGTAATGTTGACTACTGTAATGTTGACTACTGTAATGTTGACTACTGTAATGTTGACTACTGTAATGTTGACTACTACTGTAATGTTGACTACTACTGTAATGTTGACTACTGTACTGTAATGTTGACTACTGTACTGTAATGTTGACTACTGTAATGTTGACTACTGTAATGTTGACTACTGTAATGTTGACTACTGTAATGATGACTACTGTAATGATGACTACTGTAATGTTGACTACTACTGTAATATTTACTACTACTGTAATGTTTACTACTGTACTGTAATGTTGACTACTGTAATGTTGACTACTACTGTAATGTTGACTACTGTACTGTAATGTTGAGGGAGCTAGCGCACAACCTTTATACCTGCTGTAAGTTTGATTTGATTTGATACTCCACATGAATACCCTGCAACTCGCTGCAGCTCCCGAGTGGCGCAGCGGTCTAAGGCACTCCATCTCAGTGTTTGAGGCGTCACTACAGACACCCTGGTTTGAATCCAAGCTGCATCACAACCAGCTGTGATTGGGAGTCCCATAGGGCGGTGCACAATTGGCCCAGCGTCGTTTGGGTTTGGCTGGGGTGGGCCCTCATTATAAATAAGAATTTGTTCTTTACTGACTTGCCTCGTTAAATAAAGGTTAAATAAAACAAACAAAAAATTGGCTGCTATCTGATCCAGTGAACAGAGAGAATCTGACTCCAACAGGGAGATTTAGAGGGAATCTGACTCCAACAGAGAGAGATTTAGAGGGAATCTGACTCAAACAGGGAGATTTAGAGAGAATCTGACTCCAACAGGGAGATTTAGAGGGAATCTGACTCCAACAGAGAGAGATTTAGAGGGAATCTGACTCAAACAGGGAGATTTAGAGGGAATCTGACTCAAACAGGGAGATTTAGGGGCAAGAGAGAATTGGATCAACTGAAGAAGCAAAAGATTTTGCACAATCACTCAGGGATCATCCTAAAAGCCTGTTCCAAGTAAAGAAACAATTATCAAGAAAATCAATTTGATTTAATCCACAATGACTATCATTGATGCTGTTCTTGTTGCTGTTGTTAATGTGCATTGTGCGTGTATGAGTTAACTACATGTGAGGTCAGTAGTGTCCATTCACATCACATATTGGTCAATGAAATTACATTGAAAGTAAAGTTTTGTGAGTGGTAAAACTCCAGAAACATGGTCATAGCGGTTGTTTTGGAGTGTCTGAGATGGAACTGCGTTAGAACTGTCAAATCCACAAGTGGCTCCTTGCATTACACCTAAAGCGGACATTGCCATTGGCTGCAGGGAGTCGCATTAACAGAATACAGCCTGGTTTACAGGTTGGAACACTGGAATGTGAGATGTAATCTACACCTCCATTAGGAACACTGGAATGTGAGATAGAATCTACACCTCCATTATGATGATAGAAACCCTCATTATTTAGTTGAATGATTTTTCTATTTTCTATACAGCCTACACTTTCTCCTTCTGAACTTGTAACGTGAGTGGGACGGGTGTGGCAATGATCACAAGATGGCTTCCAACGCAGTTCCATCTCCAACATTGCCAAAACATCTGCTAATCGGGTGTCTGCTATCGCCAGTTAAGGCTTGATTTGATTGGACATATTCCATAGTCTTTCTCCTGTGACCTTCAAGTCTTGTCCTTGAAGCTAAATGTAGAATACAGCACTGTTGTATACGTCAGCCCCTCAGTGATGAAGAGCTGCTTTCCAAATGGCACCCTGTTCCCTGCATAGTGCACTTCTTTTGACCAGAGCCACTATGTAGGTAATGGGGAGTCATTGGGAAGGTACCCAAGGTTAGCCACAGGCGCAGCCATGTGGGAACTTAGAGAGCACAGAGCCAGAGCAGTACTATGATAGTTGGCCAATAGCCCAGTGTAATGGATGTGGTTCAGTGGAACATGTTTCCATGATGCCATACGTTGCCTGAGACCTGCCTGAAGGCTTGTGTTAGCTCCCTGAGCTCTAGCCTTTAGCTCGGCGGGCTAACACAAGCCGTATGGTGTGACTGTTCAGGAGACGTAGGTTCAAACCCAGTTGATCACAGCAGCAGTGTTAGCCCGCTGAGCTAAAACCAAGGCATGCTATGTAGCCTACCAACAGAGATACCAACATAAGCCCCTAGCCCCCTAAACCCCTAGCCCTTAAACCCCTAGCCCCTAACCCTTAAACCCCTAGCTCCTGTACTCCTAAACCCCTAGCCCCTGCAGACTGGCAAGTTATCCAGTGGAGGGTTGGGGGTTTCTCGCTTCTGCTAACTTGTATTTATGCATTAGCTGCTGAGAGGAAGAGACTCAGAAAAGTCACTTGCTTCTGAATATCCGCTCTGGCTGTATCAGTGAAGGGATTTAAATGTTTACTTCTCTGTGAAGCTTTTTATCTTGCAACTGGGAGAGATTGGAGCTTTTTAGCTGGTGGCTGGGAGGGATTGAAGATTTTTAGCTGGTGGCTGGGAGGGATTGAAGATTTTTAGCTGGTGGCTGGGAGGGATTGAAGATTTTTAGCTGGTGGCTGGGAGGAATTTAAGCTTTTTAGCTGGTGGCTGGGAGGGATTGAAGATTTTTAGCTGGTGGCTGGGAGGAATTTAAGCTTTTTAGCTGGTGGCTGGGAGGGATTGAAGATTTTTAGCTGGTGGCTGGGAGGGATTGAAGATTTTTAGCTGGTGGCTGGGAGGAATTTAAGCTTTTTAGCTGGTGGCTGGGAGGGATTGAAGATTTTTAGCTGGTGGCTGGGAGGGATTGAAGATTTTTAGCTGGTGGCTGGGAGGAATTTAAGCTTTTTAGCTTGTGGCTGGGAGGGATTGAAGATTTTTAGCTGGTGGCTGGGAGGGATTGAAGATTTTTAGCTGGTGGCTGGGAGGAATTTAAGCTTTTTAGCTTGTGGCTGGGAGGGATTGAAGATTTTTAGCTGGTGGCTGGGAGGGATTGAAGATTTTTAGCTGGTGGCTGGGAGCGATTGAAGATTTTTAGCTGGTGGCTGGGAGGGATTGAAGATTTTTAGCTGGTGGCGATTGAAGATTTTTAGCTGGTGGCTGGGAGGGATTGAAGATTTTTAGCTTGTGGCTGGAGGGATCGAAGAATTTTAGCTGGTGGCTGGGTGGGATTGAAGATTTCTGGTACATACAGTACCATGAGCCTCATTCTTTGCTCTGCTTAGGGGCCCTAGCCCCCCCCCACACACACACACACACACACACACACACACACACACACACACACACACACATGTGTTTGGAGAGCCAGCAGAGACAGCGCCACACCAGGAAGAGAACAGTGATGGGTTTGAGTTTTAATCAATGTGACAGAAGTTCTGCCAGCTCCACTGGCTTGTCCTTATCTAACTACAAGCCTCTGTGACTCTGCATATAAAAGCCACGGCTTGGTAAATGGAAAATGTGTTTTGAAGGAATAAACCCCTGTCTTGTCTTGGTAACTCTTTCTGCCATGTGGCTGGGCCGGTGTCCTGGCGTGTTGAAAAAGCCTGTTTTACAAGACTCCTTGACTCTGCATAGAGAAAGCCACGGCTAGGATGGAAAATGTATTTGGGGAATATGGAATAAACCTCTTTTGGTAGTCTCTCTTAACAGACTGTTAACTTAATCGAGGTAGCTGGCCTGCACACACAATATTTGGTTCTATGTTCCACGATTGGTATTACTGTCTTGCCTCTTGGTGACACTTATTGCCATGTGGTCAGTGACCTGGGCCTGGCCTGGTGACAGAGACACAGTAATTAAGCCCAGTGTGACACCATAGTGTAGTAAGCATGTTCAGACAGTGGAGTGTGATACTAAGCTGTTTGTACTCTAGGCCTTACTAAGCCATCTGGGACAGGCTGGGGTTAAG
Source organism: Oncorhynchus clarkii lewisi (assembly GCF_045791955.1). Classification (NCBI taxonomy): domain Eukaryota; kingdom Metazoa; phylum Chordata; class Actinopteri; order Salmoniformes; family Salmonidae; genus Oncorhynchus; species Oncorhynchus clarkii. The sequence goes on along the minus strand of NW_027258848.1, from coordinate 4,751 downwards.
ACTATGCTGTGGACAGGCAGCGGACTGCTGGGGTTAAGACTAGGCTGTGGACAGGCTGGGGACAGGCAGCGGACTGCTGGGGTTAAGACTAGGCTGGGGACAGGCTGGGGACAGGCAGCGGACTGCTGGGCTTAAGACTAGGCTGTGGACAGGCTGTGGACAGGCAGCGGACTGCTGGGCTTAAGACTAGGCTGTGGACAGGCTGGGGACAGGCAGCATACTGCTGGGGTTAAGACGAGGCTGTGGACAGGCTGGGGACAGGCAGCGGACTGCTGGGGTTAAGACTATGCTGGGGACAGGTTGGGGACTGCTGGGGTTAAGACTAGGCTGTGGACAGGCTGGGGACAGGCAGCGGACTGCTGGGGTTAAGACTAGGCTGGGGACAGGTTGGGGACAGGCAGCGGACTGCTGGGGTTAAGACTAGGCTGGGGACAGGCTGGGGACAGGCAGCGGACTGCTGGGGTTAAGACTAGGCTGTGGACAGGCTGTGGACAGGCAGCGGACTGCTGGGCTTAAGACTAGGCTGTGGACAGGCTGGGGACAGGCAGCATACTGCTGGGGTTAAGACGAGGCTGTGGACAGGCTGGGGACAGGCAGCGGACTGCTGGGGTTAAGACTAGGCTGGGGACAGGTTGGGGACAGGCAGCGGACTGCTGGGGTTAAGACTAGGCTGGGGACAGGTTGGGGACTGCTGGGGTTAAGACTAGGCTGGGGACAGGTTGGGGACAGGCTGGGGACTGCTGGGGTTAAGACTAGGCTGGGGACAGGCTGGGGACAGGCAGTGGACTGCTGGGGTTAAGACTAGGCTGGGGACAGGTTGGGGACAGGCAGCGGACTGCTGGGGTTAAGACTAGTCTGGGGACAGGCTGGGGACAGGCAGCGGACTGCTGGGGTTAAGACTAGGCTGGGGACAGGTTGGGGACAGGCAGCGGACTGCTGGGTTAAGACTAGGCTGGGGACAGGTTGGGGACAGGCAGTGGACTGCTGGGGTTAAGACTAGGCTGGGGACAGGCAGCGGACTGCTGGGGTTAAGACTAGGCTGGGGACAGGCAGCGGACTGCTGGGGTTAAGACTAGGCTGTGGACAGGCTGTGGACAGGTTGGGGTTAATAATAAGCTGGGGAAAGGCTGGGGTTGACTAGACTGGGGACAGACTGGAGTTAAGGAGGCAGGGAAGTGGCAGTAGAGTGTACTAGACAGGAGAAAGTGTCTTAGCAGGTTAAGTGCTTAGTTACCTCATTGTCCATCTGTCTCGGCCATGCCAGCGTCCTATCCTGTGGCCAGTCACCTACAACAGCTGCTTTAAATACACACAGGCCATATAAGACAGCTGCTTTAAACTGACCATCCTACCGATCCTCGACTTCGGCGATGTCGTCTACAAAATAGCCTCCAATACCCTACTCAATAAATTGGATGCAGTCTATCACAGTGCCATCCGTTTTGTCACCAAATCCCCATATACTACCCACCACTGCGACCTGTACGCTCTCGTTGGCTGGCCCTCGCTTCATACTCGTCGCCAAACCCACTGGCTCCAGGTCATCTACAAGACCCTGCTAGGTAAAGCCCCACCTTATCTCAGCTCGCTGGTCACCATAGCAGCACCCACCTGTAGCACGCGCTCCAGCAGGTATATCTCTCTGGTCACCCCCAAAACCAATTCCTCCTTTGGCCGCCTCTCCTTCCAGTTCTCTGCTGCCAATGACTGGAACGAACTACAAAAATGTCTGAAACTGGAAACACTTATCTCCCTCACTAGCTTTAAGCACCCAGCTGTCAGAGCAGCTCACAGATTACTGCACCTGTACATAGCCTATCTATAATTTAGCCCAAACTACTACCTCTCCCCCTACTGTATTTATTTATTTAGCTCCTTTGCACCCCATTATTTCTCTCTCTACTTTGCACATTCTTCCACTGCAAATCTACCATTCCAGTGTTTTACTTGCTATATTGTATTTACTTCGCCACCATGGTCTTTTTTTGCCTTTACCTCCCTTCTCACCTCATTTGCTCACATTGTATATAGACTTATTTTTCTATTGTATTATTGACTATGTTTGTTTTACTCCATGTGTAACTCTGTGTCGAACTGGTTTGCTTTATCTTGACCAGGTCGCAATTGTAAATGAGAACTTGTTCTCAACTTGCCTACCTGGTTAAATAAAGGTGTTCTCAACTTGCCTACCTGGTTAAATAAAGGTGTTCTCAACTTGCCTACCTGGTTAAATAAAGATGTTCTCAACTTGCCTACCTGGTTAAATAAAGGTGTTCTCAACTTGCCTACCTGGTTAAATAAAGGTGTTCTCAACTTGCCTACCTGGTTAAATAAAGGTGTTCTCAACTTGCCTACCTGGTTAAATAAAGGTGTTCTCAACTTGCCTACCTGGTTAAATAAAGGTGAAATAAAAAATGAAATAAAAAATACACACAGGCCGTATAAGAGTATGTAGCCACAATTTAACACTGTAGAAAAATGGCAGAGAACAAGGCTATTTGACTGCTATTTATCTGATCCAAAAACAGTTGACAGTGAAAATCTTGTCTTGGTTTATTTCACAGCTGATTTAAGCTGGTACTTACCTGGTATTAACTAAGAACTGTGTGGAAATCTTTCTTTCCTTCACTCTTTCTTTCCAGGCTCCATCTCACTGTTGTTCCTGTTGTCCTGTGACACCCTGTTGAGTGATGGACCACCCACCTTGCTGTCCACCTCCCAGCCCTCTCCTCTGTCCCTCATTGACCTGGATCTAGATGTGGAGGAGCAGCCTGAGATGATGACCGGTAGGTGTGAGAAGCGGGCCAGCAACCATAGGGTTGCTGGTTCATTTCCAATATCCGACTGAAACATCTGGTGAGGCAACTGGAGCCTCACTGGCATCAGTACCCTAGATGCAATCTGGCATGGCAACTGGAGCCTCACTGGCATCAGTACCCTAGATGCAATCTGGCATGGCAACTGGAGCCTCACTGGCATCAGTACCCTAGATGCAATCTCCTGCCGTTGTGCCTTTGAGCAAGGTCCAGGGAGAGTGTTTGTATCTTTGGGGTCGGGCTATAAGCAAAATACAAATGTCTGTGGATTGACAATAAAGTAAATAATAAATCAAGACAATAAAGTATAATTTTTTCTCTGTAGTTCCAGGCAGCCCCACCATGGTACCAGGCCTAACCTCCCAGGGACGGGAGACCTCCCAGCAGGACACGTCCCAGGAGTCCTCAGGGTTCTTCAGTGAGGACGGTGAAGACAACAAGCCTCTCCAGTCCTCTGTTCATCTCTGGGACGATGTCAGAGACCAAGTCAACATCACTGATCTAGACAGGAAGTCCCTCCGAGGTACGTAGACTATGTATATGACAGTGGTATGTCCTTCCTGTCAGACTTCAGAGTTCCCCTGCTACACCTTGTCCATTATGTCGTGCCAAGGACAGGAGAAAGACAGGGAAGACCCTCGATAGCGGGAATACATGGCAGCAGGTAAAGTGTCTCAAACAGCAGCACCAGACACACTGTAGAAGTGATTATGGTACTGCTGAAATGGGTATAGTTCGGCTCAGAACTGTTTATTTTGGTAGGCTGGGCACAGGCAGAGCACTGCAGAGAAAGTGGAGTCTGACTCGTTGCATTATGCAGAAGGAGGAATGGGAATATCTTTCACAGGCCAAAGTGGCAGACCTGGATTCAAATCATATTTGAAATAATTGAAAATACTTAATCTGTGCTTGATTGAACTCGCCTAGTTTAAAAGACAAATGGAATAGTCCCAAAATGGCAAATCCCCACCCACCTGGTACTCCAGGCAGGCTAGAAGCAGACACTAAAATATCTGAAAGATTTCAGTTAGTATTTGAACCCAGGGCTGTACCACGGTGGCAAATGGGATTCCACGCTGCAGATATCAGGTGGAGTCGACTTTCAGGCAAAAAAACACCAGCAGCAGTTTAGTCTCTGTAGCCTCTGTGGTTATATAGTCTAGTTTCGCCTGGTGGTTCAGTCTATGTGCTGTCTATAGGAGTTGGCAAGACAGCACAAACAGATCTGGGACCAGGCTATGGTTTTGGAACCGAGTCTGTTTGTGTTTCAGCTAGGTCCTCTCTGTCTCTGTTTGTTCAACGACATGACGAACATGAATGACTCGACAGAGATAGAAGAGTTACAGTGTCTGCAGTACAGTTACCGGACTCATTGTTATGCCAGTTGCCTTTCAGCATTAGCTCAGTCCTCCTCTCTTTCTTAGTACTAAAGCCTCTCTCTTTAACCCACTGACCTCAGAGATCACTGAACAGACGACACAAAGGAATCCATGTGGGGACATGCTGTCACTCTCAGTTTTCTATTCCAGAACGATAGGGTTTAATCTGTGGCTGGGAAATCGTTTCTGAATGTACATCGTGTTTCAATGGGAATGACTGTAATTCTGTGGAGGGGGGCTGCCACCCAGCCTATTGTAATCCAGGCAAGACCACTTTCAAGTTTCGAGTTGTTGTCATGTGTGCAAGTACAGTAGAATGCCTTTCTTGCAAGCTCTTTCCCAACAATGCAGTAATCAGTATCAGTACAAAAAATATTATAATATAAAGTAAAGTAGAACAAAAACACATGAGAAATAGAAATAGGAAGAACACGAGAAATTAAGTAAGCTATATTACAGGCTCAGTTCTAGGGCCAGTACTGATAATGTGATGGGATACTGGAGTGATGGAGGTAGATAGGGGTAAGGGGACTAGGCATCAGGATATATGATAAAC
>NW_027258847.1:0-51586 GCF_045791955.1 Oncorhynchus clarkii lewisi | reverse complement strand
AGCTTGTTCAGTTTATGTCTCAGTTGTTGAATCTTATGTTCATACAAAAATGTACACATGTTAAGTTTGCTGAAAATAAATGCAGTTGACAGTGAGAGGGAGTTTCTTTTTTTGCTGAGTTTAGATATGAGTTGACAACTCTCATCTCTCCAGCATTGCATTTAATTTATTTCCTAATAGAATAATAGCTGCGGGAACTCTGCAGTCTGTTCAGAAAGAAATTAAATAATTCCCAATACTAAACCAGGAGTAAGCCTATAATTTATCCACAGAGGATCAATAGCTTCTTTTTTTTTAAATAGCCTAGTTGTGGATTGTGTGCAGCCAAATCACAAGGCATGTCTACAGTCAGGAACATGTGGCAAATCTGTCAGTGAACAGCATGCAGCCAAAACAGGCCTTTCACAATATTTCTAATACAAATCACTGGAGAACAGGTTGTAAAGCAAATGGATCCTGCTGAAAAGAAAATACAGGTGACACATCATTGGGTGAGTCAGTGAAACTGGAAAGCTTGTTTAGGACTATAACTTCCCCCTCATATTGTACAATGTGTTTCTCCACACACCTGGCCTAGGCTATTGATGGATTGAAGACAAGGTCGTTTCTTTTGATCTCAGATTCTCAGTTTATTCGTGTCAAAGTAGTCTGTCATTTTGGTCATTTGTGAGGTATTAAAAATGATTCTTCAAAAGTCCCCAGTCATCTAAAATGATGTAGAACTGCATGAAATCTGTTTATAAAAGGCCACATTTTTCCAGGACTCCAGGCTACAATAAATGTACTCCATGTGTGTAACTTCTGTAAGCGGCTCAACACCACTGCTCCCTAGTGGTGCAGCAGTCTAAGGCACCGCATCTCAGTGCAAGAGGCATCACAACAGTCCCTGGTTCAAATCCAGTCTCTATCACATCCTGACGTGATAGGGAGTCCCATAGGGCAGTGCACAATTAGCCCAGCATCGTCCCGGTTTTGCCGGGGTAGGCCGTAACTGTAAATAAGAATTTGCTCTTATTTGACTTGCCTAGTTAAATAAAGATTAAATAAATCATATTAAAAAAGAATAATATGCCAGTACACAAAAGCCATGATAATAAACGCAATGCTTTATTATAAAGGTGATGTTTTATTTTGTATGCGTTCTGATACATCAGAGACCCCCAGGTTACCCCTTCTCGCGCTCCCTTTTTGTACCGGCACCTCCCAATTTACAAATGAAGCACCGGAGAAGTGGATAGCTGCTGCTGACTCCTCTGGGACCCGTCTCCTTTGCATAGAGTTCATCGGGCTGTTGATTGTGGCATCTGGAATGTTATCTCACTCTTCAAAGCCTTCCTGGATATAGGAGGGAACTGGAACAAGCTGTCGTACACTTCGATCCGACCATCCCGAACATGCTCAAAGGGTGACATGTCTGAGTATGCAGGCCATGGAAGAACTGGGACATTTTCAGCATTTTCAATTGTGTACAGAGTCTTTCTTGCAACATGGGGCTGTGCGTTGTCATGCTGAAACATGAGGTGACGGTGGCGGATGAATGGCAGGACAATGGGCCTCAGGATCGTGTCATGGTATCTCTGTGCATTCAAATTGCCATCGATAAAATGCAGTTGTCTGTAGCTTATGCCTGCCCATACCATAACCCCACCGCCACCATGGGGCACTCTGTTCACAACGTTGACATCAACGTTAACTTGTTATTTATTTGTCTGGTTGTTGTATGTTTTTGTCTGTCTTTGTGTTGGGGGGGAATAAAAAAATGGTTGATTGTCCTACTAGGAACAAATAAAAATAAAAATGTAAAGAATGAATGATGGAGGCCACGGTGTTCTTGGGGACCTTCAACACTTCAAGGGGCTCCCGAGTGGCGCAGCGGTCTAAGGCACTGCATCTCAGTGCTAGAGGCTTCACTACAGACCCTGGTTTGATTCTCGGCTGTATCACAACCGGCCGTGATTGGGAGTCCCATAGGGCGGCGCACAATTTGCCCAGCATAGTCCGGGCCGTTATTGTAAAAAATAATTTGTTCTTAAACGACTTGCCTTGTTAAATAAACGTTATGGGGACACACACCAAAAAGTTATTTTGTTGACATTTACATATGTCCCCATTACCAGTACAACATAATCAAAACCTAGTTATTTCACTTACTTGCTGTGCTGTTTCGTTCATTTGTTCAGTCGTTTCATTCTCAACCAGGATTTCTATGGAACGCCGTTTGGGTCTTTGCGTGTCGAAAAAGATACATGTCAAATACGTGTCAAATAAGCTTGTTGACCAATCAGGACCTGAATATGACTTCCCGTCACATATTAACGTTTACGTAGTTATTACACATTGATTACACTCTCACTTGTATTTCATATGTCAACGATTAATCACTACATATGCTATGATGCTAGTTGTCTCGTACACCTACAGTGCTGGTCATTTTAAAAAAAAGCTAATGGATGCAAACAATGTTCTTCCCCAAAAACATAACAAACCGACATAATCTGTTTCAGTTGCTAGCCACAATAGTGGACTTTGCGGGTAGCCTTCAAAATTAAAGTATGGCATAATTCTACTATTTGTATTCATTGGCATCACTGTCAATGATATACTTTTATTTTGAAGACCAACGGCAAATTCCACTTTTGTGCCTAATCCTTATTGTGGCTAGCTTCACAACACATAACCCGGTCCAGTCGAGCCTCACTAGCCAGATGAAGCTAGCTGGCTGCATATAACGGAAACTTTCGGCAACAGGGTTAAGTAGCTGGCTAGCTATTTATTTTCATGAACTGAAGTTCATTTTCAATAGGCGAACATCAAGTGGCAACCTAGCTAATACTTACTCACAATGATTCCTAAATCATTGCTAAGAATAATGAAAATGACTGCAGTTTCTACTGGTCATTGGCTGGTTGTATTGGTGCTAGCTAAGGTACCAAGCTAAAGCTAGCAACCCCAAAAGTTGTGTTCGAACAAATAATGCTTTATTACCAACGTGGTATTGTAAACACATAGTTCGTGGCCGGTGTTTGCTTGTTTGCAGACTTTTTTGTACAGCTTTGACAGTGCTACTGTATCTTTTTTGACACGCAAAGACCCAAACAGGGTTCCATAGTATGTATGTCGTGAAGCTAATAGCAGTGACAATATTACTGTGTAACTCCGGTAGGGCAACATCGGAAAAATAGCGCACTTGGTTGTGTGTACCAGTGCTCGACCAGTCGGCGAAAGCCAACATCACCCACGACATATAATGGAATTCATTGCCCTTGACAATCAACCGTTATCTTGGCTTTAATGGATTTCGCCTTTGTTTCACTGAAATGTTCTTACTCTTTCAAATGACTGCTCGATTCACACAGCAGACATAGTGGGCTAGGTTAGGAATGCTATGTTGCACGTGTAGCGCAACATTTCACGTGAGTTCATTACGTCCTGTACCTACGTTATATAGGTTGGAGGCAGGGCTTTCTCCTATAGATCTCCATTTTTATGGAATGGTCTGCCTACCCACGTGAGAGACTTGCAGACTCTGTCTCAACCTTTAAGTCTTTACTGAAGACTCATCTCTTCAGTGGGTCTGATTGAGTGTAGTCTGGCCAAGGAGTGTGAAGGTGAACAGAATGGCTCTGGAGCAACGAACCGCCCTTGCTGTCTCTGCCTGGCCAGTTCCCCTCTCTCCACTGGGATTCTCTGCCTCTAACCTCTAACTCTAATTACAGGGGCTGAGTCACTGGCTTACTGGTGCTCTTCCATGCCATCCCTAGGAGGGGTGCATCACTTGAGTTGGTTGAGTCGCTGACGTGGTCTTCCTGTCTGGGTTGGTGTCCCCCCTTGGGTTGTGCCGTGGCGGAGATCTTTGTGAGCTATACTCTGCCTTGTCTCAGGATGGTAAGTTGGTGGTTTATATCCCTCTTAGGGGTGTGGGGGCTGTGCTTTGGCAAAGTGGGTGGGGTTATATCCTGCCTCTTTGGCCCTGTCCGGGGGTATCATCGGGTGGGGCCACAGTGTCTCCTGACCCCTCCTGTCTCAGCCTCCAGTATTTATGCTGCAGTAGTTTATGTGTCGGGGGTCTAGGGTCAGTCTGTTATATCTGGAGTATTTCTCCTGTCTTATCCGGTGTCCTGTGTGAACTTAAGTATGCTCTCTCTAATTCTCTCTTTCTTTCTCTCTCTCAGAGGACCTGAGCCCTAGGACCATGCCTCGGGACTACCTGGCATGATGACTTCTTGCTGTCCCCAGTCCACCTGGCCGTGCTGCTGCTCCAGTTTAGTTTCAACTGTTCAACTGCCTGCGGCTATGGAACCCTGACCTGTTCACCGGACATGCTACCTTCCCAGACCTGCTGTTTTCAACTCTCTAGAGACAACAGGAGCAGTAGAGATACTTTCAATTATCGGCTATGAAAAGCCAACTGACATTTAGTCCTGAGGTGCTGACTTGTTGCACCCTCGACAACTACTGTGATTATTATTATTTGACCATGCTGGTAATTTATGAACATTTGAACATCTTGGCCATGTTCTGTTATAATCTCCACCCGGGCACAGCCAGAAGAGGAATGTCCACCCCTCATAGCCTGGTTCCTCTCGAGGTATCTTCCTTGGTAATGGCCTTTCTAGGGAGTTTTTCCTAGCCACTGTGCTTCTACACCTGCATTGCTTGCTGTTTGGGGTTTTAGGCTGAGTTTCTGTACAGTACTTTGATATATCAGCTGATGTAAGGAGGGCTATATAAATACATTTGTATGCACGTCAGCTTTGACATCGGTTTTGCACATCGGCGTTAAACTACACATCCGATATGTTTACCGATATATCATGCATCCCTAGGCAGTAGCATGAAATAACATCTACCTTCTCATAGAAACAGTTCATCATGAAACAGTTCTACAGCAACTTTTCATGCACAGTGGGGAGTTGGAATGAAAAACACAAACTTAGAACCTGCTCTTACCATGAGAAACAGATTTCCCAATCTTCTCCTCCTCCTCTTCATCTTTAATGTTGACATTCAGCTCCAGTGTTTGACTGCAGTCTTCCAGCTTCACTGATGCCATCTCTGGATCCTGCAGTGCAAAATGGGCTCCACTGTCACAATCAGGACCCAGTGACTGTAGGTTTGGACTCAGTGTGGAAGGAGAGAGTGTAATGGAAATATTCAGTCAATGTCTTTCCAGCCTTGGCACAAACTTTTTTTATACAGTTTTCCTCCTTACCTCACACACATAGTAACTCCTCTTTATGTTAATGTTTCATCCCCTCTGGCATTTACCCACGCTTATCTTATTGCCTTGCACTAATTTTAGCTTGGTTTCACATTAGGGCATAGATTCCATTTGTGGCATAACCATAGCAACAGTAAATATTAGGCCAAGGCATTGGTACAAAAATAAACAGACACGCCCACTCCCAAGACAGGTGCATGTAGGGCATTTGTGGTGTAACCATAGCAACAGTAAATATTAGGCCATAGCAATGGTACAAAAATAAACAGACATGCCCACTCCCAAGACAGGTGCATGTTTAATGGTGCCTAATGACCTAGACACATATAGAGTGCACTTATTCTGCTGACTACTCTAAGATGCATAATGTGCGCTCACATTTACTGGAAAATTCCCAATAAGAGGCAAGCTGGGGTCTGTCCTCACTGTTGATGTTACCAGCCTCAGACTTAATCTGAGTCGGCCAGTAGTAATAAATAGAAACGGACACTTAAGTTACTCTTGACAGTTCTGGCACTTTCTTTATTATTTAAAAATGTTGTTTATATTTAGGTGCAGGAGCTCCACAACACAGTTGAGCTAATATTCTATAAGAGGAACATGAGGTCAAACAGTAGAAATTAGAGGTGCTGGTACTCAGCCCCGGTGAGCTCCTGTCCAAGTCAAGCACTGATTTCATGAATTATGGATTCATGAGATCATCAAACATGAATTAATTCACATTAGACAAAGTATACACTTTAAATTAGGCTATAGAACTTAAATGCACTTCATCTATAGTAGATTTCTGAATTCACATAAATACATAAATTACAACAACAACAAAAACATTCAGTACAAGGATGCAGCATGTTTCAGGCAGCACTATGTACTATTTTCCTGAATAACCTTGTCTTCACTGTATTTTTCAAATCAAAAAACAATAGTATTTCCGTTCACACCATAGTAACATTTACAGATAGACAGAAACAACTGAATGTCTCTGAATATTAGTACACATGTAGAAAACTGATAATCATTACATTTAGCTTCAAAACAGTAGTGCAACCGTGAAATTGTCTCTCTGCTCCACCCTCAGTGCCTGCACTGAAGTGTGTTGACGCAGACCTGATAGGAGCCGCCATTTTACACAAAACCAAAAACGACATGTACAACGAACCCAGACATCTCAAATAAATGTATCCTTTATGAAATTACCTTGACGAAATGATATACATCCACTCAGACTAACACAAACTATCTAACTATGACCTTTTTTTGCCTTTACCTCCCTTATGTCACCTCATTTGCTCACATCGTATATAGACTTGTTTATACTGTATTATTGACTGTATGTTTGTGTAACTCTGTGTCGTTGTATGTGTCGAACTGCTTTGCTTTATCTTGGCCAGGTCGCAATTGTAAATTAGAACTTGTTCTCAACTAGCCTACCTGGTTAAATAAAGGTGTTCTCAACTTGCCTACCTGGTTAAATAAAGGTGTTCTCAACTTTCCTACTCAACTTGCCTACTTGGTTAAATAAAGGTGTTCTCAACTTGCCTACCTGGTTAAATAAAGGTGTTCTCAACTTGCCTTGCCTGGTTAAATAAAGGTGAAATAAATAAACTTTAACAAACGTGATAATACCTTGACGTATTTGTTACCTATCATGTTATTTCGATCTTAAAACGTGCTATTACATACCAGTAGTAATACATTTGAAACGGATACAGAAGTTATCGTCTCGACTGCACAATTCTGGCGTATCCTTTATTCTGAAGAATGATGCGCGCCTGCGCGGAGCTTCCTGAAAAAAAGCCAACAACTACAGGTTAATTTCACCCTGGCTCTGCCATGTCTTGCAGAGTATTCTTAAAATATTCAGACCCCTTGACTTTTTTTTTTTACACATTTTGTTACTTTACAGCCTTATTCTCAAATTGATAAAATATGCAGACAATACCCCATAATGACAAAGCGAAAACAGGTTTTTAGACCTTTTTCCAAATGTATAAAAAATATAAAACAGAAATACCTTATGTACATAATTATTCAGACCCTTTGCTATGAGACTCGAAATTGAACTCAGGTGCATCCTGTTCCATTGATCATCCTTGAGATCATTCTACAACTTGATTGGAGTCCACCTGTGGTAAATTCAATTCCTTGGACAAAAACCAAGACATGAGGTCGAATGAATTGTCCGTATAGACCCCCAGAGACAGGATTGTGTCAGCGCAGATCTGGGGAAGTGTGCCAAAACATTTCTGCAGCATTGAAGGTCCCCAGTAACACAGTGGCTTCCATCATTCTTAAATGGAATAAGTTTAGAACCACCAAGATTCTTCCTAGAGCTGGCCACCCGGCCAAACTCAGCAATCGGGGGAGAAGGGCCTTGGTCAGGGAGGTGACCAAGAACCCGATTGTCAGTCTGACAGAGCTCCAGAGTTCCTCTTGAGATGGGAGACCCTTCCAGAAGGACAACCATCTCTGCAGCACTCCACCATTCAGGCCTTTATGGTAGAGTGGCCAGACGGAAGCCACTCCACAGTAAATGGTCACATCACAGTACGCTTGGAGTTTGCCAAAAGGCACCTAAAGGACTCTGACCATGAGAAACAAGATTCTCTGGTCTGATGAAACCAAGATTAAACTCTATGGCCTGAATGCCAAGTGTCACATCTGGAGGAAACCTGGCACCATCCCTACGGTAAAGCATGGTGGTGACAACATCATGCTGTGGGGATGTTTTTCAGTGGCAGCGACTGGGAGACTGGTCAGGATTGAGGGAAACATCCTCTCAAGCTCTGTTAGGTTAGATGGGGAGTGTCGCTGCACAGTTATTTTCCGGTCTCTCCAGTTTTGTTCAACCCCCCCCCCCCCCCCCCCCCTATATTTCACATTAGGACCACACCAAAATCCCAATTTCCTTTGTGTCATCACAACTTTTGGAGATATTTAACCAAATTATTTTGTGGTAAAAAAAATACATATATGTTATGGAAAAAAAAGTTGTAGATATATATCAATTAAGTTAGATCTATAATAGTTTTTTTAAACATACAAGTAGGAAAGCCTTAAGATAAATAATAACTTGTTTAGAGAGAAACATTTGGGGAAAAAATTGTAAAGTTGTAATATGGTGGATGAGTGTGTTGGGGGCAACTCGCCCTACTTGGGGGCTAGTTAGGGCTGGGGGCTAGTTATCCCTTAATGGTTATGAATGTGTTTCGACCTGTCATTTAGGCAATAACTGTGTTCGAATACTCATACTGACCGCACTAACCGTACTATTTGTGATGTGAATTGAGTATATAGTATCCTTATTCGTCATAGTAAGGATATAGTTAAAGTAATGACTTTTCAAATAAGTTACCGTACACGTTATATTAGCTGACAATTCGTTAGCTACGCTGTCCTTACGAACCACATAGCGTATCATTACAGCAGTATGTCCCAGTATGTTGTTAGCTAGCTACCTAACATTAGTTGACTAAATATACATCCAACTTGCCAGTACATTAACTATAGGCTATCTAAGTAACTACCCAACGTTTATTGACTTGATTATTTCCGTCATTCTTAGCTTAGCTAAATGGTATAGACGTTGTGCAATCTCAATGTACATTCGGGTTCTTTCATAAATTTGCTCGGGCTATCCACACCGATTTCAGAGTTATCTACCCTGATTTTTCTCATCTGAGTGTACCAGAACGCAGAATAATGAATTTACGAGCGCTCAACACTCGTTGAATATGGCCGGTGTCAGTAAAAGCAAAAAAAGCGTCATTAAATTGTTGCCAGCAGCACAGTTACAGTCACCAACGCTCTGGATAACATGAAAACTGCTTAACTAGCTCTGCTAGGGCGAGTAAAATGGTCAGAGTGGTCTCATTTGAGTCTGGAAGTAGCTAGCAAGCTAGCCAATGTTAGTTTGGGTGTTTGAATGCTGTTGTAAGGTCAGAGTGCTCAAATCAACCCTATTCCTCAGCCCGAGTGTCTAATGTGCGCTCTGAATTTACAAACGGACAATCTGACAATGCTTTGAATTTTGGAGCACACTCTGGCACTCCAGATTGAATTTAAGAGCACACCCAGGCACTCCAGATTGAATTTAAGAACACACCCAGGCACTCCAGATTGAATTTAAGAACACACCCAGGCACTCCAGATTGAATTTAAGAACACACCCAAAGTCGTAAAATGTCTAACTAGTAATTTGTTACGCTATAACTAGCTAGACATGTGAAGAGCTAGTACGCTCAACTGAGAGCATACTGTTCATTTACAGTAGTATGTAGCATACACTCATTAAGTATGTAGTATACAGTATGTTAGTATTCGAACACAGTTAATGACACAGTTAGTACTAGTTTATTCTAACTTGCTGGCTAGCAACTTCACTAGCAGTAAATGCTAGCTAGTTAGCATAAGCCGCTAGGAGTGCTAGTTAACAACCTTCCTACCAGATCGTCTGAGGTAAAATACATTAAAAAGATAATGTAACTTAATTGCAGTTGTAAATGTTTGCACTAGTGACTGACAGCTTTAGAGTTAACGTTACTTCATAGCCTTGTAGATATTTTACACAGCATTTTATGTCATGTAGCTAGATAGCTAGCTAAGCGTTTGAGAGAGCTTTTAAATTGGCATCTCTCCCCCTATTTCAGTGGGGACTAGATTAGGTCTGAGCAGTGCAGGAGGTGGAACTCATGAGTGCTCCAATTTTACTGGGGATCGCTTTATTTTTGACCTTTATACAAATTAGAATTGTGCAATAGCAGAGCATAAGAGAGTTGCCACATCAATGTTACACTGAATTAATTAGTTACGTTATTGTTGTAAAATGTTGTATTCCAGTGTTCTTTAACGTTCTTTTACATTCCAATTATTCCAACTATTGAAAACCTTTTGCTCCTGAATGTCCTTTTAAAGACTGCTGGGATTTTAAATATTCAAATAATATTTAGTGCAATTGTACATAATGGATTGTATGGAAAAGGATCCACAAATAAAGTACAATGAAAATGAATGTGCAGGTAGTGCTGATATTAATGGTGACGTGCAACACCATTTCTTAATGTGCAGGTAGTGCTGATATTAATGGTGACGTGCAACACCATTTATTAATGTGCAGGTAGTTCTGATATTAATGGTGACGTGCAACACCATTTATTAATGTGCAGGTAGTGCTGATATTAATGGTGACGTGCAACACCATTTATTAATGTGCAGGTAGTGCTGATATTAATGGTGACGTGCAACACCATTTATTAATGTGCAGGTAGTGCTGATATTAATGGTGACGTGCAACACCATTTATTAATGTGCAGGTAGTTCTGATATTAATGGTGACGTGCAACACCATTTATTAATGTGCAGGTAGTTCTGATATTAATGGTGACGTGCAACACCATTTATTAATGTGCAGGTAGTGCTGATATTAATGGTGACGTGCAACACCATTTATTAATGTGCAGGTAGTTCTGATATTAATGGTGACGTGCAACACCATTTATTAATGTGCAGGTAGTTCTGATATTAATGGTGACGTGCAACACCATTTATTAATGTGCAGGTAGTTCTGATATTAATGGTGACGTGCAACACCATTTATTAATGTGCAGGTAGTGCTGATATTAATGGTGACGTGCAACACCATTTCCACCCCCACATATTTTATTAAAATAATTAAAAGAAGACAACTAGACTTAGCTTTGAAGTGTTACTTACCAAATCATTTCTAAATAAAACTGATCAAATAGATTAACACACCTGTGTGAAACCCTATGCCATAATCTTCTGCCAGGGTAACTGTAGCCATTAATTTCCCTTTACAGTTTACTCACCTAAGCGTGACCTTAATCTACATACCATTTTTTTCCCCCAAACGTTACTTTTTTGTGTCAGCAATTCCCCCATTGTACCCTAACTTGTGACAATGTAGGACTACTGAAATCATTTGTAACACATCATTTTTTCACATCAGTTTGTCTAAGGTGCAGACATGCTTCCCATTCGAAAGAGTTTAGAAGAATTATGTGCATATATTATGATGCCATTTTGTGACCTATGTTTGTAAACACAGAAAGGGGTCTATGGCGTCTCAAAGTGGACATACAGCTGCCGCTTTTTTTCTATTTTTTTAAGCAAAGGTCTTTAAGGGAGTATGAGAGCACACTCGTTAGGTTCGCCTAGCCTTTTTAAGAGATGACAAAAGCAGTTTTCTTTATTAAATAAATGAATATAGCACATGCTTAGAGCAAATCCATCTCTAACTAAATATAACTCCAAAGGAACCCTATTTAAAGGGATAGTTCAATCAAATGACAAATGTCCACATTGGTTTCATCACCCTGTATACAATCCAAATAATGTGTACGTCAACAGTGAAGTTCTGAAGTGAAGTTCTGAAGATGAAGGACTTTCAGTACAGCAGTGTTCCCCAATCCTGGTCCCAACACACATGTGTGTTTTTGCCCTCGCACTCACATACCTTATTCAATTCAAAGGCTTGAGTTGCTTAGTTGAATCCAGTGTGTGAGTGTTAGGGGCAAAAACAAAAAAAATGCACCTCTTTGGTCCCCTGGACCAGGATTAAGAAACACTGCAGTACAGAGCAAAAAGTGTGATGATGCAATTATCATTTTGCTCATTTGCGTATCATTTGCATCATCACACTTTTTCCTCAGTACTGAAAGTGCTCTATCTTGAAAACTTGATTGCTAACAGGAAACATACAACATTTTTGGCATTGTATTAACAGTGGACTAATGAAGAAAATACAAAGATTTCATTTTTTTAAACACCCCTTTCATAGCACCTACCAGTCCATTAAAAGAGTAGTTCACTATTTGAAGGCCTGTATGTAAGATTACTAGGTTTGTATTCAGGGGACTAGGTATGTACTCAAGATTCAATGGTTTGTACTCAGGAGATTAATGTTTGATTTTAGCAGCGCCATTCTTCCACCTTCATGTCATTGTGCTGTGGTTCTTCAATGTTTTCCTGATTTTTTGGGGGGGGTTGTTGATTTTTTAATATTTTTTTTACATTTTGAACACTGGCTGCCTAAAATGCTGTGGTGCTTACTAACACAATAGGAAAGGTTGTGATAGATGTGGGCCATCACAGGAGAGTTCACAGCTCTTTCACTCTGAACATTCATATTAATGACTCACCCTCAAATGGACCATCAATACCACAGTTCTACAAGACTATTTACATAATCAACTGCGTTTCAACAGCCTGATGCTCAATATAGTACTGGGGATACAGTATATTAAACTCTAACAATGTGGTTTATGAAAGGGTTTGCAAGATGGAAGGCCACCTCAGTTCAAGAATGAATGTTCCATGTAGTGTCACTATTGTTTGGTCACCTCACCAGACCTCCATTTTGGTTGCTCCTTGTTTGACTAATCTATCCTCTATCCTTATTGAACCATATTGAAATAACATTGTGCAACCAACCCAAGCATATTCATCATTTTGTTAAATTAATAGTACTTAAAACATTTTTAATTGTGTGCTCTCACTGAGTGCAAAAAGCAGGGAGGGAGGAGCCCTCCAAACAGTAATCTTTGCCTCTCTGTTATTTTGTTAACAATGCAGCTAGGTGCATCGACCAGAAACATTCATTTCTTTTCCATAAAAAAAGTTTACATGTTCAGACTATACTGAACAAAAATATAAGCGCAACATGTAAACATTTTAAGAAATGTTCTACATGCACAAAAAGCTTATTTCTCTCAACTTTTGTGCACAAATTTGGTTACATCCCTGTTAGTGAGCATTTCTCCTTTGCCAAGATAATCCATCCACCTGAAGCTGATTTAAACAGCATGATCATTACACAGGTGCACCTTGTAAACAGCAGGGGATCCTACAGATTTGACAGATTTTAGTATAACTGAAATAACTGTTTGATACATGGAACTAGGAAGCACTGAATTAAGTGGCATATGTGTTGTCATGTGTAAACACGGGAGCTACTTTGTCCCAAAATGCTAAATAGAATTCTTGAATTCTAATTCCCCAATAGTAAGTGGGCCATTCTTGAATTGTTGTGGTAATGCTGTCCCTGGACTGTGGCACCTTATAAAACTATTGAAAATGAAAATAGACAAATACATTTTTCATTTTATTTAACTGGTTTTACACAAGAAAACATGTAAGTCCTTTATACTGATTACCATATATTTGTATGCATTGTAGAAAAATACTGGTGGCTAGTAAAGTGGCTTGTCTCCGTGGTGATGTGTAAAGGTGCATTGACATGCTGTTGAGTAGATTCATGTAAATATATTTTGAATGCCAACAAAAACATTGTTTTTTCTGTAAAGATAACCCAGAGGTTGACCAGCAAAAATGTATGTAGAACATTTATTTTTCAGTAGTAATTCAATGACATTCATTGCAGTTATCCAAATACATTAATCATCAATGACTAAAATAGTGAATCTAGTTTTAAAAGACAATTTAATAAACCCATTTGTTTTATAACCTGTGTATCATTACACAAAAAACATTTAGTAGGAATAAAAGTATCCACCCAAACTAAAGGTGAAAACTGATCATCACATCATCTCTATCTGACACGTTGTATCTCATTCCCACAGAAAACTGATCATCACACCATCTCTATCTGACACGTTGTCTACTAACTCATTCCCACAGAAAACTGATCATCACACCATCTCTATCTGACACATGTTGTATCTCATTCCCACAGAAAACTGATCATCACACCATCTCTATCTGACACGTTGTCTACTAACTCATTCCCACAGAAAACTGATCATCACACCATCTCTATCTGACACATGTTGTGTCTACTAACTCATTCCCACAGAAAACTGATCATCACACCATCTCTATCTGACACATGTTGTGTCTACTAACTCATTCCAACAGAAAACTGCAGAGGGAAGCAGTACCTCCCTCCATTGTTTTAACAAGAGATCGCTCAGAGGGTTTTCAACGATAAGGGCAAATCCAAGGTAATCTCAATATCTTTACAGTAGAAGCTAACAAAACACACTGGAACTGACAAGGTGAATACTGATCAGTAAAGTAAAGAGAGGCTAATGTTCTATAATGCTCCCTTTTCTCTGCACAGTTCTCACAGTGAGAAACAATAGGATTACAACAGTGTGTCACTCTCTCGTAATGTTATCAAATTCACTGTTACCACTTCCTTTATGAGATGAGAATGAAGTGATGGAGTGACTAATCTTAACTGGCCTGAGAGAACTGATGAGGCTTCTTTCCTTTATGTATACGTTGGTGTGTTATTAAGTTGCTCTGTTGAGAGAAACTCTTCCCACAGTCAGAGCAGGAGTAAGGCTTCTCTCCCGTGTGTGTTCTCCGGTGAACTTTTAGCTCAGATGATGTTGTGAAGCACTTCACACAGTCAGAGCATGAGAAAGGCTTCTCTCCTGTATGTATAAGTTGGTGTGTTTTTAAGTTGCTCTGTTGAGAGAAACTCTTCCCACAGTCAGAGCAGCAGTAAGGCTTCTCTCCTGTGTGTGTTCTCTGGTGAACTTTTAGCTCAGCTGATGTTGTGAAGTACTTCCCACAGCCAGAGCAGGAGTAAGGCTTCTCTGCTTTATGTATATGTTGGTGTGATTTTAAGCTGCTTTGATGAGAGAAACTCTTCCCACAATCAGAGCAGGAGTAAGGCTTCTCTCCTGTGTGTATACGTTGGTGTGACTTTAAGCTGCTCTGTTGAGAGAAACTCATCCCACAGTCAGAGCAGTAGTAAGGCTTCTCTCCTGTGTGTGTCCTCTGATGAACTTTTAACTCAAATGATGCTGTGAAGCATTTTCCACAGTCAGAGCAGTAGTAAGGCTTCTCTCCCGTGTGTATATGTTTGTGCGAGTTTAAGCTGCTCTGTTGCGAGAAACTCTTCCCACAGTCAGAGCAGGAGTAAGGCTTCTCTCCTGTGTGTATACGTTGGTGTCTTTTTAAGTGACCCAATCCTGAGAAACTCTTCCCACAGTCAGAGCAGGAGTAAGGCTTCTCTCCAGTGTGCACTCTCTGATGAACTGTCAGAGCCTTTGATGTTGTGAAGTGTGTCCCACAGTCAGTGCAGGAATAAGGCTTCTCTCCTGTGTGTATTTGTAGGTGTATTTTTAGCTTTGATAGAAATGGGAAAATCTCCTCACAATGTGGGCAGTGGTGAGACTTCTTAGCTCTGTGATCTTCCTGCTGTTGCTCTCTGGATGTAGATAATGTCTCAACATGGTCTCCTGTGTGAACAACATCAGAAGAACCAGTCAGTTGGTGTGATATTCATGTCAAATGTATACATGCCATATCATCCTCCACTCATTATCACAAGGGTTAGTAACTACCAGGGTTGGGGTCAATTCAATTTTTAATTAGTCAATTCAAATAAACCAAATTTCTATTTCAAATGTTCCTCTTTGAAAGGCATTGAAGAGAATTGTAATTTCAGTGATCTTCCTGAAATAACTGGAATTTAATCAAGCAAATTCTGACAATACTAGTGTCAAACTATGCAAGTCTCAGTAGAATGAAGTAACATCTACCTTCTCACTGAAACAGTTCATCATGAAACAGTTATACTGTAACATTTCATGCACAGTGGGAAGTTGGAATGAACTACACAAGCAATAGAATGTCAGGGGTCATGTGTGAGTCAGAATTACAGAATACTACCTAGCAATAGACTGGGTGATAGCTTATGGAGGTCTAGCTTATGAAGATAACTCATAGAGAGATAGAACCTGCTCTTACCATGACTAACAGATGTCCCAATCTTCTCCTCCTCTTCTTCATCTTTAATGTTGACATTCAGCTCCAGTGTTTGACTGCAGTCTTCCAGCTTCACTGATGCCATCTCTGGATCCTGCAGTGTAAACTGGGCTCCACTGTCACAATCAGGTAGGCTTGGACTCAAGTGCGGAAGGAGAGAGGCAGGCTGGGTTTGTCCTCACTGTTGATGTTACCGGCCTCAGACTTAATCTGAGTCGGTCTGTAGTAATAAAGAGAAACTGACACAAAAGTTATTTTCTTGACAGTTCTGGCACTTTCTTATTCTAAAAAATATATATTTCATTTTTCAACTATCTCATTTCAACAGCTCAAGTAGCTAAGCATTGACAACATTCATTCACATTAGACGAGTGCACACGTTAAATTACACAACGTAAGTGCACTTAACCTATAGTAGATTTCCTATTTCCTATAAATAATGCATAAATGAATCACAAACCATCTAGTTCAAGGTTACAGTATGTTGTAGGGAGCACTATGTACTATTTTACTGAATAACCTTGTCTACACTGTATTGTTTCACTCAAAAACCGTTGGTCAGTGGTGGAAAAAGTACTAAATATTCATACTTGAGTGAAAGTAAAAAGTTAAAGTAAATGTCATACATCAAATTCCTAATATTAAGCTGATGATTTTCTACTTTTTTTATGTATTTATTTACAGACGGCAAGGGGCACACTCCAACACTCAGACATAGTTGACAACGTTGTGCGTCTCCCCTTCTCGTAGGCCTATTTTAAGGATCCGTCATTTGTATTGATCTGTTTGTCATTGTTAGCAGAGTAGACTAGGCTACCCCGGATCTTTTTCGATTTGACAAATATTCTGCCAATGTGTCCAGTCATATAGAGAGTGTATAGAGTGTACTAGAATGGCATTAAATATCTTTCTAAAAGGCCAAGAAACGTATCTGATATAGTTCGCCTATTCTATGGACCTACGTGCTCAGCCATGCATTGAACAGTCTTTTTTTGCAAACAGAGATTGAGTTATATTATTAGCCTAAATTATTACTATATCAACTACTGTCTCGGCGCTCTACGGACAATTCCTTCTACCAAATGGCTTGGCTTTTGCTCTGACATGCACTGTCAACTGTGGGACCTTATATAAATAGGCATATGCTTTTCCAAATCATGTCCAAGCATTGAATTTACCACAGGTGGACTCCACTCAAGTTGTAGAAACATCTCAAGGATGATCAATGGAAACTGGATGCACCTGAGCTCAATTTCGAGTCTCATAGCAAAGGGTCTGAATATGTACCCAAATAAGGTATTTCTGTTATTTCTTGATTTTACATTTGCAAAAAAATATGTCAAAACCTGTTTCGCTTTGTCATTATGGGGTATTGTGATGTCATTATGGGGTATTGTGATGTCATTATGGGGTATTGTGATGTCATTATGGGGTATTGTGATGTCATTATGGGGTATTGCGATGTCATTATGGGGTATTGCGATGTCATTATGGGGTATTGTGATGTCATTATGGGGTATTGTGATGTCATTATGGGGTATTGTGATGTCATTATGGGGTATTGTGATGTCATTATGGGGTATTGTGATGTCATTATGGGGTATTGTGATGTCATTATGGGGTATCGTGATGTCATTATGGGGTATTGTGATGTCATTATGGGGTATTGTGATGTCATTATGGGGTATTGTGATGTCATTATGGGGTATTGTGATGTCATTATGGGGTATTGTGATGTCATTATGGGGTATTGTGTGTAGATTGATGCGGAAAACATTTTATTGAATCCATTTTAGAATACGGCTGTAACGTAACAAAATGTGGGAAAAGAAAAAGGGTCTGAATACTGTCTGAATGCGCTGTCCTCGTGGGTAAACAAAACAACCTTGTGGGTTAGTATTATGGATAGAGCTAGATAGCAATTGCATGTTTATTCATCAAGATGGCCAAGCTTTGTGTGGTAGCAGGTTGTAGCAACACTTGCTGTGCAAATGTGATTTTCTCAATGGCCACGCAAATGAAACGCTTTAAAAAGTAGGATACATTTGTGGCCACAATGCGGGCGAATTGGACATCTACTCGTCAATCTGCGGGGGACATTTAACTTTCATGGCTATCAACAATGGAAGGAGGGCTTCAGCACAACGTTACTTTTCAAATTGGATGCTGTCCATACCAACAACGTGGTTAGAAAGTATCACAAACAGCCAGCAGCAGCAAAGACCGATCATTATAGTTTCACCGGGTAAGTGGCAGTGCTAGCTTACTATGCTACGGCTAGCTAACTACAGAGTTACCGCATTCAGCTCACGTCTTCCATCTAAATCAACTTTGCCATCTCTTGTTAAAATGTGAATTTTAAACATAACCTTAACCACAACGATTAACGCTGAAGTAACATGTATGCTAGATGTTAGTAGCTAACTTCTGGCGCTGTCATACTATAAATCGTGCAAACATACGGGATAAAATAGTAGTTTTGGTCACGATGGAGATTAATGTTTACGTATAGAGACAGGTACGTGCACAGAAAGGGCTCTCCCTCTGCAGAGCACATTCCCTTTTGCCCTTCCAGTGTCCAAAATGCACTTTTCGGCGGTGGTGTGTGTAATATATATATATATATATTTTTAATGATGTTCTGAACCCACTGCCCGCAAGTCTTTTATACATTCTCATCCATGCTTCAGAACCAAAACGTTGCACGTCTTGATTGTTGATCAATGGCTGTACAAAAGGCCCATGGAGTTGGTGGAAGAATCCTTTAATTCATGGCCACTTGCTCAGCTGGGCCAGGGGCGCTTTAATTAGGTCAGGTGGAAATGTCCGACTGATCTCAACTCATTAAAACCTCTTACTTCTACCCCCTCCTTTTTCGAACATTCTGTTAAAAATCGCGCAACTTTTCAGCGTCCTGCTACTCATGCCAGGAATATAGTATATGCATATGATTAGTATGTGTGGATAGAAAACACTCTGAAGTTTATAAAACTGGTTAAATCACGGCTGTGACTATAACAGATCGTGTGTTTCATTGAAAAACGCAAGAAAAACTGCTCTCTGAAAGCTAAAAATAATTTCCATAAGTCACTTCCACGAGTTGTTAAAAGAGAACAGAATTTAATATCGACCTGCCTGCAATTCATACAAATTCCACACGATGTCGCCATTGTCGTCATTTTCAATTGAATTAATTGTTGGAAAATCCATCTATCTGGCATCCATTTTCCCAGTCTTCACCCGGATGTTGTTGAAGAAGACATTAGCAGCCATTGATTTGCAAGCGAAGACCTATTGAAAATACATCGCCCTGTAATCATTTTGATAGATTATAAACGTTTACTAATACCTAAAGTTGGATTACAAAAGGATTTCGAAGTGTTTTGTGAAAGTTTATCGTCGACTTTTTTAATTTAAAAAAATTACGCAGCGTTTAAAAACGATGTTTTTTTCTGAATGACACAGCTTCCATACAAAGCTATTTTGGGTATATATGGACCGATTTAAACGAAAAAAAGACCCAATAGTGATGTTTATGGGGCATATAGGAGTGCCAAGAAAGAAGCTCGTCAAAGGTAATGAATGTTTTATATTTTATTTCTGCGTTTTGGGTAGCGCCGGCTACCGCAAAATCTGTTGTTTACGTGTCGTGCTAGCATTTTGGGGGGTGCATGCTATCAGATAATAGCTTCTCATGCTTTCGCCGAAAAGCATTTTAAAAATCTGACTTGCTGGCTAGGTTCACAACGAGTGTAGCTTTAATTCAATACCCTGCTTGTGAATTTTGATCAAAGATTGAGTTGTAACGAGTACATTTAGCATTTAGAGTAGCGCATTTGCATTTCCAGGGGCATACTTGAGACGTCTGCGTCTCAAGTATGGTCAAGAAGTTAAAAGGAGGAAATCGCCATCGACCGAGCTCGCTGCTTCCTCTTCTTTAACTCCGTCTAATCCAGACGTTCTGTGCGTCCGTAAATCCACCGAATGTGTTACCTTTCATCTGAACTATCCGTTGCGATCGGGAGAGCGGGCCATCAGTTATTGTTCATAGTTATTACCGCGGAACGCGGCTTGGAGCGCACGCTTCAAACCTATTGTGTAATGTAAATGGTCAATGATCACGGCCCTACAGATCATCACAGGCCAGTTATGCCATCGATATATGGTTAATATGTAATGAAATTACATGTACATATGAGGACAAACTTGAAAGGATGAAATATGAAACGTCATTGTTTGCTGAACTGATCAATTCTGATATCAAACTGATGGGGATTATAGACTGAATTACCGATCACTGATTTAATTATTTATATTCTTCGCATGATTATGATGAATAGTTACGAGCCTAAATGACTCAAGGATGGTTCCTATTGACTTCTTATTGAACTGAATTGCTGAATTACCAAATGATGTTAATAATGAATGATTGTTATGATTGGGTCTTTGTGATTATGAATTTGATTGGATACATGTTATTCTGTTTCCTTTGTGATGCAACACAGACTACCCAGTAAATATACCACTTTATGGTTAAAGGAATTCCTGCCTCAGTCTCATCCATTCCTCTGTCACCTGACACCTGTTCACCTTCACTGTCAGTCATCCTACCTGTCCAGCTACCCACACAGATTCCACTAATCGTTCAATGACAGTCAGCAAAAAAAAAGTATGAGTTTCATTTCCTCCAGTTTGGCAAAAACAGAGTAGGCCTATGTTTATCATCCATATACAGTTTAGCAATCTACTACCTACTCATCTCTACCACCGACTCATCTCTACTACCGACTCATCTCTACAACCGACTCATCTCTACCACCGACTCATCTCTACCACCGACTCATCTCTACCACCGACTCATCTCTACCACCGACTCATCTTTGCCAAAACTCGGTGATTTGATTGATCATTTTCCCATTTCATACAGGCCTTGTTTGGGTGCCTACTGGCTATATGTCTATAGATAAGCAGCTGTTACATCACACTGCCTTCAATATCATAGGATGACGATTTAACATGGAGAATGTATTATGATATTTGTTTGGAAGAACAGGGCTACCCGGCTGGCAACAAGCATATGCACTCTGCAGACAGGCTGCCCTCCACAGTACCCGGCTGGCAACAAGCATATGCACTCTGCAGACAGGCTGCCCTCCACAGTACCCGGCTGGCAACAAGCATATGCACTCTGCAGACAGGCTGCCCTCCACAGTACCCGGCTGGCAACAAGCATATGCACTCTGCAGACAGGCTGCCCTCCACAGTACTCGGCTGGCAACAAGCATATGCACTCTGCAGACAGGCTGCCCTCCACAGTACCCGGCTGGCAACAAGCATATGCACTCTGCAGACAGGCTGCCCTCCACAGTACCCGGCTGGCAACAAGCATATGCACTCTGCAGGCAGGCTGCCCTCCACAGTACCCGGCTGGCAACAAGCATATGCACTCTGCAGACAGGCTGCCCTCCACAGTACCCGGCTGGCAACAAGCATATGCACTCTGCAGACAGGCTGCCCTCCACAGTGCCCGGCTGGCAACAAGCATATGCACTCTGCAGACAGGCTGCCCTCCACAGTACCCGGCTGGCAACAAGCATATGCACTCTGCAGACAGGCTGCCCTCCACAGTACCCGGCTGGCAACAAGCATATGCACTCTGCAGACAAGCTGCCCTCCACAGTACCCGGCTGGCAACAAGCATATGCACTCTGCAGGCAGGCTTCCCTCCACAGTGATGGCTGGCAACAAGCATATGCACTCTGCAGGCAGGCTGCCCTCCACAGTACCCGGCTGGCAACAAGCATATGCACTCTGAAGGCAGGCTGCCCTCCACAGTGATGGCTGGTGTAGACAGCACATGCTTTCCATCTGATCCTGCAACCTCCTCTGCTACAAGTAGCTGTATGATTCTGACATGATAGTTAATTCTGCTCTGGACTCCAGAGAAGTGACATGATGTATCCCTAGTTGATTCTGCTCTAGACTCTAGAGAAGTGACATGATATATCCCTAGTTGATTCTGCTCTAGACTCTAGAGAAGTGACATGATATATCCCTAGTTGATTCTGCTCTAGACTCTAGAGAAGTGACATGATATATCCCTAGTTGATTCTGCTCTAGACTCTAGAGAAGTGACATGATATATCCCTAGTTGATTCTGCTCTGGACTCTAGAGAAGTGACATGATATATCCCTAGTTGATTCTGCTCTAGACTCTAGAGAAGTGACATGATATATCCCTAGTTGATTCTGCTCTAGACTCTAGAGAAGTGACATGATATATCCCTAGTTGATTCTGCTCTGGAATCCAGAGAAGTGACATGATATTGCCTGCTACCATGAATGACTTTCAGCTCCAAATGCAGGTGTAAAACGCAGTTTGTTTCTGTAGCCTAGCTTGCATGTTATGGCTGTAATGACAGGTTACATTTGCGTAGCAATTGTGCACTCATGTTGGCGTGTGCACGCATATTGCACAATATTGTACCACTCCTTGTTGTGGGTCACAGGTCAAAAAAGTTTGCAAACCACTGGGATACACGATAGTGGCAACAAATGGAGTTGGGTTGGATATAGTCATGGTAGGATACACGATAGTGGCAACAAATGGAGTTTGGTTGGATATAGTCATGGTAGGATACATGATAGTGGCAACAAATGGAGTTGGGTTGGATATAGTCCTGGTAGGATACATGATTGTGGCAACAAATGGAGTTGGGTTGGATATAGTCATGGTAGGATACATGATAGTGGCAACAAATGGAGTTGGGTTGGATATAGTCATGGTAGGATACATGATGGTGGCAACAAATGGAGTTGGGTTGGATATAGTCATGGTAGGATACATGATGGTGGCAACAAATGGAGTTGGGTTGGATATAGTCATGGTAGGATACATGATAGTGGCAACAAATGGAGTTGGGTTGGATATAGTCATGGTAGGATACATGATAGTGGCAACAAATGGAGTTGGGTTGGATATAGTCATGGTAGGATACATGATAGTGGCAACACATGGAGTTGGGTTATATATAGTCATGGTAGGATACATGATAGTGGCAACACATGGAGTTGGGTTATATATAGTCATGGTAGGCCACAGTAAGTCTTTACAATCTTCTATTTTGACTGGAATTCAGAAGCCTTTTTAAACCTCAGTTACACTTGAAGTTTTGCATTTCCTGTTCTAAATAGTTTATCTGAATACTTTACTCCTCAGATGGTGATGCTTTCCCCTTGTAATAATAGCTCAATAGAGCCCCACAGTGTAGGTGTCATAATACCCATAAAACCTAGCGGCCAAGAAAGGAAATGGTTCCAATCCATAGGGGATTTCTATTAGGATTTTTGCCATTCATGTGTATTGAAGGGCACATAAAGAACATGTACCATACATACACAACATTTATTTGCTGTCTTTACAAAGGAGCGGAATTACATTCACATGTTATGGGAACATTTTGCCTGTATAGAGCAAATATTTCAAGAGTCTGAATAAGAACACAATTTGGATGAAGCCACAGAAAACCAGAAATAATTTTTTAAAATCCAGAAATTACAGAATGAGAGCTGTACAATGTCAGGAACTGTGGCCAGATCATAGTGGATTTATTAATAACCATGTAAATCTCTCTCGGACGAGGCAACTTTTTTTCCCTCCAATATATTTGGCTCTATTTCCTCTCAGATTTGAAAATGCTAATTAGCGTCAACGTAGACATCATGAAAAACTACAATTCCCTGCAAGCTCCTGCACGTCATCTCGAGCTGACACCTTTTGCTAACAGGTATTATGTCAATTTAAAACTTGCACAAGACAGTACACAGAATTGGTCATTTAAATAAATGTAGCCAATTTATTCATTAATACATTTAGCTAACGTTAAATAGTTAATCCAGATATTCTTACTTTTTCCTCACTTCCGGCAGTCTCATCCAGATCAACATGGCATTTGTAGTTCTTTATGATAGCCACATTAGAAGCTAATTAGTGCTTCTTTTTTGGAGGGGGGGGGTATTTCATGTTATCAAAATGTTACGCCGGGATAAGTCTACGCGAAACGCAGCCCTTATTTTAAGTGTTTCTAAAATCCCCTATGGGAAAAATGAATGGTGGGAAAATGATTTGGAACCATTTCATGTTTGACTGCTAGGCTTTATGGGTATTAGGAAAGGACAGGGGGATACCTAGTCAGTTGTACAACTGAATGCCTTCAACTGAAATGTGTCTTCCAAATTTAACCCAACCCCTCTGAATCAGAGAGGTGCGGGGGGGCTGCCTTAAATTGACATCCACATCATCGGCGCCCGGGGAACAGTGGGTTTAAAATGCCTTGCTCAGGGGCAGAACGACAAATGTTTTCCTTGTCAGCTCAGGGATTCGATCCAGCAACCTTTCGGTTACTGGCCCAACACTCTAACGACTAGGTACTCTATGAGTCTGTGACCATAGCTGCTGGGAATTATTTATTTGGGGGGCTGCCCTTTTTTAGCTTGAGCACATGCTTCCCAAAAGGTCTGGGCATGGCTCTGTATAGAGGCCCTGTGGCTGGGGTCGAAACTGTGTGTGTGTGTGTGTGTGTCTGTGGATGGATGGTTTGCTAAACCAAAATGTGGCCATGTATTCCATCGTGGATCGGTTGGCATTTTGGAGTAGTCCAGGAGCCAGGTTTTCTTTAGAGGGGTGGATTGTGGATTTTGCTCAATGGGAAAGTTTATTTTGGGAGTTTAGGGTTAATGTTGTCACAGTTTCTTGTTGAAGAGGCATCAGCCAACCTTAGCTTGCTCCTATTCTGAATAAATTTGTGTCCGTTTCTTTCTAGCTGGCAAAATAAGTGAGCTAAACTTTGTTTGGTCCTGCCATGTGTCAATAACATAGCCAAGTTTGTCACTGGTATGGGCTAATTATCCTAAACCTAGACAGTGATAGCAGCAAGATAAAACCAGGGAGATGGGGAGATAATTCAGGTTCTGTTTCACCTGCTGCTGGCTTGATAATGTTCACTCATACGTTTTTCCATACATTAAATGAGATTTGCATTCTCTAAAGATTGTAATTGTGATCATATCTGATTAATATTGAAGAAAAATCCTCACAGCCGTTTTCCACACCAAAATGTGAACTACAATTTGGTGCGCACCATTTTACTATGTACAGTAGGCAGTAAACTCACCATGTGTCATCAAAATTACCATCTTCTGTACGTGGTTTATATATAAGGGGAGCATAAATTGTACAATTGTAAACGAATAAATAATGGTATAAGTTAGAATCAATGTATATCAGTTAATATACTGTACCAACTACATAAATATATGAACGGGTCCACTGTCTTCTATCTGGACTTTAAAACGCAGACAGCGGTCGCCGCCATTTTACCAGCTCGTGAGAGTTATTTTTTACACAACCAAGAACCATATAAAATGAACTCAGAAATCTCAAATAAATTGATTATTTTTAAATTACCTTGACGAAATTGTGTACATTAACGCAGACAAACCCCAAATCTCAAGTTATATGACTTGTAAAATCGTTTTCATCACGACACAAAAATAACACAAAATCTGGTAATCCCTTGACGGATTTGTTACCTATCATGTTATGACATGTTCTGTCGATATTAGGAAGTGTAAACGTGCTATTACCAACCTGTAGTAATACATAGAAACGGAAACAAAAATGATCGTCTTCACATCTGCTGCTTTCTTTATTCTGAACAATGATGCAAGTCCATAGAGATGGATAGAGGACTCATCTTTGTATCTGTGTAATTATAGCGTCTGTGACAGAATACGCAGCGGCATTGAGGGGATTCAATTAATCTGGCCTGGGCTCCCGGATAGGCTTGTTTTTGCAAGGAGGTGAAAATTGATGTCATTCGTTTTGGAACTGGGTTGCCTTCCAGATGGGAGCCAGGTGCCACATTCAAAGCCCACAGAGAAGTCTCCTCAAAAACAAAAGTGATGTAATTAAGCACTTGGCGCAATGAGTAGGATTCTGTGTTTTCACATGAAAAAAATTCTAACAAATATTTTATGGAAAGAGATGTATGTTTTCTGGATGATGCACCTTGTTGACTAAAGGACAGAAAGGCACAGATTACTGTTCTATTGGAGAAGAGTGATTCCTCCCTTGCCCCATTTGCCTGTTTACCGTTTACACCACAGGCCATGAAACGATGCCCTGTGGCTCAGCATAATCAAATCTGCCAATTCACCATTTGAAGTGGTACATTTTCTTCTTCGCAATTGGTTTATCCCTACTGATGACCCAGTTGGACATGACTCCAACGGAGTCACCAGGAGGGATCAATCAGCCAATGAATTTGGGAAGTCCCACACAGTTGACTACATTAAAATGGTGGAAGTCCACAATGCATTTAGTTATAATAAGAACTAGAGACAGCCTCCAAGATGGCCGACCGTTGTTTTGAACTTTATCTACTCACGGTTGCATATGCTTGTTCATGGAGGCTGACATCTTGCTAGTTCTGGTTTCAGGAGCCCATTAGTAAATGCCAGTGGAGGTCGGTGGAGTTTAAGAGAGGGAGGTCCGTTCATTTTTTTCATGACCAAGACCTTATTTCTGTAAGAGTATGTTGCATGACTGCCATTCATATGCCATTCAACCAGCTCAATGTAACATCAATAGGTTTAGGCTACTACATGGTACTCTAATTTTCTCCATACCCATCCTGTGCTTGTTACAACTTAGCCTATGAATGAAAGATTACAAAGTAGGTGCACAGGTCGAGAGAAATGTGAGGCAGACATTCACATATTTAATACCGCCTTGCACACTCTTGCATGTATCTAGCTGATCTAGGTTGTAATCATTAGTCCAACAGTTGCAAACAAAGAGTTTCTATTGGACAAATTCCAGTATGTTTATCCCTGTTTCGTTCCGTTTGCTTCCGTTTAAGAAACGTTTTTCTACAGAATAAATACACCCCTGATCACACACAAACACAGTTCACTTTCAAAGCAGCTACATACAAACAGCAGATCCTGGACTATCCATTTACTTCAGTCAGTCTGTCTCATCTTCCAATGTCAGGAATCCATCACATTGAAGGAGCAGGTCCTGGATGAGAGCACATGAGTGAATTCCAATGTTTTTCCTTCTGCATGTGTCACAAGCTCTTCCATGTAATAGCATGAATATAAAACGTTAATAACTTTGGCTGTGATTGGTGGGGGAAAAAATCAGGCTCAAAGAGAATTCATGAAAAAATTCAGTGGATTTGTTTGGCACACTGGTGATAAGGAATTGCCTTCTCTATGGTGGCGTCTATTGGAATGATCTTTCTGGAAAGGTGGCATCCTATGACGGTGCCACGTTGAACGTCACTGAGCCCTTCAGTAAGGCCATTCTACTGCCAATGTTTGTGTCACACCCTGATCTGTTTCACTTGTCTTTGTGCTTGTCTCCACCCCCCTCCAAGTGTCGCCCATCTTTCACCATTATCCCCAGTGTATTTATGCCTGTGTTCTCTGTCTGTTGCCAGTTCAATTGGTCTCATCAAGCGTACCACCATTTTCCCGGTGCTCCTGTTTTTTTCTCGTTCCTGTTTTCCCGGTTTTGACCATTCTGCCTGCCTGCCGTCATGTACCTTGTCACACCACCCTGGATTATTGACCTCTACCTGCCCTTCACCTGTCGTTTGCCTGCCCCCCTGTTTTAGTAATAAACTTTTGTTACTTCTAAAATGTCTGCATCTGGGTATTCTCCTGAGCCTTAATAGTTTGTCTATGGAGATTGCATGGCTGTGTGCTCAATTTTATAAACCTGTCAGAAACGGGTGTGACTAAAATAGCAGAATCCACTAATTTGAAGGTGTGTCCACATACTTTCAGTGATGTAGTGTATAATCAGTTGGCTATAGGCCTATTTCAATTTAATATTCAATCAAGTGAGTTCTACTTGTAGGCTGGCTACTGTCTGTAATGTGTGTCAACAGACACTGAGTGTACAAAACATTAGAAACATCTTAATACTTAGTTGGACCCCCTTTGCCCTCAGAACAGCCTCAATTCATTGGGGCATGGACTCTACAAGGTGTCAAGTGTTCTACATGGACGCTGGCCCCTGTTGACTACAATGCTTCTCACGCTTGTGTCAAGTTGGCTGAATTCACTGTCATGTTCATGGAACCATTCCTGGACAATCCTAGGCTTGGGGCATTTTCCTGCTGAAGAAAATCTATTTGCAGATGGATAAACTGCTGCCATGAAGGGATGCACCTGATTGGCAATGATGTTTTAGATATCCTGTGGCATTCAAACATTGCTCCACTTTTATCAAGGGGCCCAATATGTGCTATGAAAACACACTCCACACCATTACCGCCAGCCTTCAATGTTGACACGAGGATGCATGTACTGATGTGGTTGTTCAAGAGGGCGCCGATTAAAAACTCAGCAACAAAAGAAACGTCCCTTTTTCAGGACCCTGTCTTTCAAAGATAATTCGTAAAAATCCAAATAACTTCACAGATCTTCATTGTAAAGGGTTTAAACACTGTTTCCCATGCTTGTTCAATGAACCATAAACAATTCATGAACATCCACCTGTGGAACGGTCGTTATGACACGAACAGCTTAAGCAATTAAGGTCACAGTTATGAAAACTTAGGACACTAAAGAGGCCTTTCTACGGACTCTTAAAAATACCATCTGCGTGAATGTGCAAGGAGGCATGAGGACTGCAGATGTGGCCAGGGTAATACAGTGCAATGTCCGTACTGTGAGACGCCTAAGATAGTGCTACAGGGAGACAGGACGGACAGCTGATCATCCTTGCAGTGGCAGAGCACCTGTAATAACACCTGTACAGGATCGGTACATCTGAACATCACACCTGCAGAACAGGTACAGGATGGCAACAACAACTGCCCGAGTTACACCAGGAATGCACAATCCCTTTATCAGTGCTCAGACTTTCCGCAATAGGCTGAGAGAGGCTGGACTGAGGGCTTGTAAGGCAGGTCCTCACCAGACATCACCAGTAACAACGTCGCCTATGGGCACAAACCCACCGTTGCTGGACCAGACAGGACTGGCAAAAAGTGCTCTTCCCTGATGAGTCGCGGTTTTGTCTCACCAGGGGCGTTGGTTCGATTCGCCTTTATCGTCGAAGGAATGAGCGTTACGAGGCCTGTACTCTGGAGAAGGATCG
Organism: Oncorhynchus clarkii lewisi; assembly: GCF_045791955.1. Classification (NCBI taxonomy): domain Eukaryota; kingdom Metazoa; phylum Chordata; class Actinopteri; order Salmoniformes; family Salmonidae; genus Oncorhynchus; species Oncorhynchus clarkii. Next base: position 22,427 of record NW_027258847.1, on the reverse strand, counting down.
ATTTGGAGGTGGAGGGTCCGTCATGGTCTGGGGCAGTGTGTCACAGCATCATCGGACTGAGCTTGTTGTCATTGCAGGAAATCTCAACGCTGTGCATTACAGGGAAGACATCCTCCTCCCTCATGTGGTACCCTTCCTGCAGGCTCATCCTGACATGACCCTCCAGCATGACAATGCCACCAGCTATACTGCTCGTTGTGTGCATGATTTCCTGCAAGACAGGAATGTCAGTGTTCTGCCATGGCCAGCGAAGAGCCCGGATCTCAATACCATTGAGCACATCTGGGACCCCCAGAAATGTCCGGGAACTTGCAGGTGCCTTGGTGGCAGAGTGGGGTAACATGTCACAGCAAGAACTGGACAATCTGGTGCAGTCCATGAGGAGGAGATGCACTGCAGTACTTAATGCAGCTGGCGGCCACACCAGATACTGACTGTTACTTTTGATTTTGACCCCCCTTTGTTCAGGGATACATTATTCCATTTCTGTTAGTCACATGTCTGTGGAACTTATTCAGTTTGTCTCAGTTGTTGAATCTTATTATGTTCATACAAATATTTACACATGTTAAGTTGCTGAAAATAAACACAGTTGACAGTGAAAAGAGTTCCTCTGTGGCGATGTGACAACCTTCCAGCAGGACAACAATCTGCAACTGTTATGAATTTTATGAATAATGACTAAATGATGTATACATTTAACGTAGAACTATAACTAACAGAATTCTACCCTGTCACTGTATGATTGTATGAAATTCATTAGAATCATAAATCTAAATCTGTTGTGTGTAGTTCTAGTCAGAATTAGAACTAGGACTTTTTGTTCCTTTTTAGTATGTAAGCAGGGTGCAAGTGTGAAACAAATGATAAGAGGAGATATCGACAGACGAGTTGTACTACTGTGTTCCTTACAGGACATTCTGTCCCCACCCAGGGAGGGGAGAGACCTTGGGCTTGTAGTAGATTGTACAATGGGTGGCAGACAATATATGAGTATGAGAAGAACTATATTGTCATTGTTTCTGAGAGGAGGAGGGACATTTATGACGAAATGTGAGGTATATAGACCAATGTACAGGAAATGATAGACAGAGCTCTCATAAATAAACCTGCTGACTAAGTAGACTGGCCTCTGTCTGTTTCATTTCAGTAAGAACCTTACAAATTCTTAGTAACAGACAGAGTATTTTAATTGAAGTTCAGTTTATGAACATTGAGCACAAAATTCTCTTGACAGCAATACTCTACCAATCAGGCCTATACAGTAGAGTGGCCAGATGGAAGCCACTCCTCAGTAAAAGGCATATGACAGCCAGCTTGGAGTTTGCCAAAAGGCTTCTAACGGACTCAGACCATGAGAAACAAGATTGGTGAAGGTAACTCGGAGTGGACTCATAATGATTTATTATTTCTCTTATATCCAGAGGGTGCGGGCGCTCTGGATTTCGCAATTGGGGACAAGAATTGTGACTTGAATTGCTCTCCGGAATAGGGCGGCATTGAAAGGAGTGATAATGGGATTAGGTTGAAGGAGGAGCAGTTGAAATGGAAGATTCCAGGTGTCTGTGATGCCCACCATTAGTTGAGAGATGGATCCTGTGTAGAGTGTTGGGAAACAGAGAATACATTGTCTGTGATGTAGAGTTTTGATGCAGAGTCTATGCCAGATAAGGTGAAGGTAGGAAGTGTCAGTTATCCTGTGGGCGCTTTTGTTCCGTAAATACTACAGTGTTTTAGGTGTCAAGTTTATGGGCCTGTTGCAGCAGTGTGTAGGCATGAGATGCCCTAGATGTGAGAAGTGTGTAGGAGGTCATGAGATGAAGGAATGTGTGGTATCGTGGAGAAAGTTATGTGTGTTAGTTGTGGGGGTGCTAATGGGGCTGGAGATCTGAGGTGTCAGGTGAGAGAAAGGCAGATTGAGTTTGCCAGGGTTACAGTAGTACAGAAAGTGTAGTGTGGCGAAGCAGTGAAGAGGGTGATAGAGGAAGATGTGTACAGGGTGAGGGATCCTGAGAGGATTCCTGTGAGTAGGCAGAGACCAAGAGACAGTGATGGGAAGAATATGTGCTTCAGCAAGGTGGGCTTTTTAGCATTTACAGCCATGGTTGTCAGTTGTACTGTAGAAATGGATAGAAAGTCACATAAAATAGAGGTTGTGGTGGCAGCGACAGAGAAGTACTTGGAATTTCAAGGGTTTACTGCAGAGCAGCTGCAGGAGGTGTTGAGTGTTAGTGGTCTGGCATAGGACTAGAAAGGGTTAAATAGTGGAATGGGGTGGTGGGTTTTTATTGTGGAAAATCACCACAAAGGGACTCAAGTCAAAGTTAAATGAATCATTCTTTATTATCAGCAAGCAGGAGAGGTTCCAACAAACATAAAGCACCATAGCATCGGTCAGGAGCTCTGCCGGGGCAGTCCCGTTAGTTCTCCTGTATACTGCTTAGACAGACAAGTTGTATCTGCATGATTTAGCTTATTCCTTATTCATCATTAACGTTTGGTTCCTGCATGTGACCGACCAGTACCTCACGAGGCTTCTTCTTCTCCAAGCTGAGACCTTGAAACCGAGATATCCCTTTTGGTAACCAGAACGATGTTCAGGGTGTACTGCCAATTGGTCTGAGGAGATGAGTCACCTGCACGAACCAATATTTTTTTTTATTTTTATTTTTTATTTTTTTTAGAGGACTAGTAGTTGGCAGGGCAATTCTGTGCATTAATTATGTATAATTTTTACTTAAGTACTTTACACCACTGCATGCATCCATGACTTCTGTCAGCATTGCAGGCTGGTGGTGTGATGGTTGGGGTGTGTTTTCAGGGCACACATTGGGCCCCCTGATAAAAGTTGAGCAACATTTGAATACAACAGGATATCTAAACATAATTTCCAATCAGGTGCATCCCTTCATGGCAGCAGTGTATCCATCTGCAAATAGATTTCTTCAGCAGGATTATGCCACAAGGCTGGTCCAGGAATGGTTCCAAGAACATGACAGTGAATTCAGTTTACTGCAGTGGCCTGACGAGTCACCAGATCTCAATCCAATTGTGCATCAGTGGGAGGAGATGGAACGAGCTGATGATGATCAGTTTTCAGAATTAGTTTTGGTGGATTATTTTATATTACTATATAACTTTTGTTTAGTGATAAACAGGCTATGAATCGAATACTTGTGTTTATTAATTTGTCTTTTAATACTAGATTCATTATTTTAGTCATTGATGATGAATGTATTTGAATAACTGTGTTGAAGTTAATTCATCTGGTGGCAGGTAGCCTAGCGGTTAAGAGTGTTGGGCCAGTAACTGAAAGGTTGCTGGTTTGAATCCCGAGCCGACTAGGGGAAAAATATATTTGTGCCCTTGAGCAAGGCAATGAACCATTATTTGTCCTGTAAGTCGCTCTTATCCAGAGATCTGCTAAATGACACAAATGTAATGAAACATTTTTTTACATGAATTTATGCTGGGCAACCTCCTCTTCTCTTGTGTATAATTAAATGAAATAAACTGTTTGAAGTGAAATACTGTATATACAATACACAACATTACCACTTTGTTTACCCTGGCCAGAGGTACAGGGCCATAGTAAACTAGACTTTGCAGCAGCTGTTGTTAGTAGCCTACAGTTTCCATGCAATACAGCATGTCAGATCACTAATGATTAGATGTACAGGCTGCTACATTTCTGCTTGTGTCCCTTAACTTTTCCTTGTGGTAAAAATGACGTGGGTAAAACAAAGTGTGAGTCTCGGAGCGTCGTAGCACCATTAGGTGCAGGAAATCCACTTACCCAGTTGCGGCCCACTTTTTGGAAGCGAACCACTCGATTTCGTCCTTACGTTATATCGGCATCGAACATGTCACCCTCCCTATGAGAGGGGGTGACCTCGACAATTTATTAAAATGAGAGGCTACCTGGAACTTTCATTTAAAGACCCTTGCTCCCTTCGGTCTCAACGTAGACTTTGATCTGAAGCCATTCTTGTGATGGTTGTGATGTTGCTATTCATTGTAAATGTTTGTTGGCCTATGTAGGAAAATTGTATCTATGATCGTATGCTCTCATTCATGTTTTTTGTATGTTATTTTTATCTGAGAATTAACCAATGATATCAGCACATCCGGCCATGATTACAGACACCTGTGTGTCCTTTGACACTATATAAACTAGTGACCCACAGTGTTTGTCATTATACCCTGATGAAGACAGCTCGTCTGTCGAAACTTTGGATATTAGGATATTACATTATTGCATCAGAGCTTCTAAAGTGTGGGTCTCTCCTTTCCTTTTTCAAGTGTTCTACTCCGCTAGCCAGCACCTCAACTCAACAGGTGTTCTACTCCGCTAGCCAGCACCTCAACTCAACAGGTGTTCTACTCCGCTAGCCAGCACCTCAACTCAACAGGTGTTCTACTCCGCTAGCCAGCACCTCAACTAAACAGGTGTTCTACTCCGCTAGCCAGCACCTCAACTCAACAGGTGTTCTACTCCGCTAGCCAGCACCTCAACTCAACAGGTGTTCTACTCCGCTAGCCAGCACCTCAACTCAACAGGTGTTCTACTCCGCTAGCCAGCACCTCAACTCAACAGGTGTTCTACTCCACTAGCCAGCACCTCAACTCAACAGGTGTTCTACTCCGCTAGCCAGCACCTCAACTCAACAAGTGTTCTACTCCGCTAGCCAGCACCTCAACTCAACAGGTGTTCTACTCCGCTAGCCAGCACCTCAACTCAACAGGTGTTCTACTCCGCTAGCCAGCACCTCAACTCAACAGGTGTACATTTATTTTGCCTCCAGGTCTCTAAGTCATGGATATAATATGTCACTGTTTGTTTGTAAGTCATGGATATAATATGTCTCTGTTTGTAATTCATGGATATAATATGTCTCTCTGTTTGTAAGTCATGGATATAATATGTCTCTCTGTTTGTAAGTCATGGATATAATATGTCTCTCTGTAAGTCATGGATATAATATGTCTCTGTTTGTAATTCATGGATATAATATGTCTCTCTGTTTGTAAGTCATGGATATAATATGTCTCTCTGTAAGTCATGGATATAATATGTCTCTCTGTAAGTCATGGATATAATATGTCTCTCTGTAAGTCATGGATATAGTATGTCTCTGTTTGTAATTCATGGATATAATATGTCTCTTTGTTTGTAAGTCATGGATATAATATGTCTCTCTGTTTGTAAGTCATGGATATAATATGTCTCTCTGTTTGTAAGTCATGGATATAATATGTCTCTCTGTAAGTCATGGATATAATATGTCTCTGTTTGTAATTCATGGATATAATATGTCTCTCTGTAAGTCATGGATATAATATGTCTCTCTGTAAGTCATGGATATAGTATGTCTCTGTTTGTAATTCATGGATATAATATGTCTCTTTGTTTGTAAGTCATGGATATAATATGTCTCTCTGTTTGTAAGTCATGGATATAATATGTCTCTCTGTTTGTTAGTCATGGATATAATATGTCTCTCTGTTTGTAAGTCATGGATATAATATGTCTCTCTGTTTGTAAGTCATGGATATAATATGTCTCTGTTTGTAAGTCATGGATATAATATGTCTCTCTGTTTGTTAGTCATGGATATAATATGTCTCTCTGTTTGTTAGTCATGGATATAATATGTCTCTCTGTTTGTAAGTCATGGATATAGTATGTCTCTCTGTTTGTTAGTCATGGATATAATATGTCTCTCTGTAAGTCATGGATATAATATGTCTCTGTTTGTAAGTCATGGATATAATATGTCTCTCTGTAAGTCATGGATATAGTATGTCTCTGTTTGTAAGTCATGGATATAATATGTCTCTCTGTTTGTAAGTCATGGATATAATATGTCTCTCTGTTTGTAAGTCATGGATATAATATGTCTCTCTGTTTGTAATTCATGGATATAGTATGTCTCTCTCTGCAATAACAATTCTTCTCCATCCCCTCTCTTAAGTGGCTTTCCAACATCTAAGCCCTGGAACCTCAGTTGGCTAGCATCATGTCCGACCACATTCGTTTCTGGCTACAGGGGATTTCTCGTCACCAGTTCTGATGTTGCTCTTGTTCTCTGTAATACGAACTTTCCATTCTAGGTTTCTACTATGTTTATCTGTTCCTACCAGACAGTCCCTCAGGTTTCTAGCAGGTTTATCTGTTCCTACCAGACTGTCCCTCAGGTTTCTACTATGTTTATCTGCTCCTACTAGACTGTCCCTCAGGTTTCTACTATGTTTATCTGCTCCTACCAGACTGTCCCTCAGGTTTCTACTATGTTTATCTGTTCCTACCAGACTGTCCCTCAGGTTTCTACTATGTTTATCTGCTCCTACTAGACTGTCCCTCAGGTTTCTACTATGTTTATCTGTTCCTACCAGACTGTCCCTCAGGTTTCTAGCAGGTTTATCTGCTCCTACCAGACTGTCCCTCAGGTTTCTACTATGTTTATCTGCTCCTACCAGACTGTCCCTCAGGTTTCTAGCAGGTTTATCTGCTCCTACCAGACTGTCCCTCAGGATAATAAACTACATTCATCAATCTGACTCCATTACTATGTGAATGCTACAGACCTATAATCGTATCCAGTGGGTATAGCCAAGGTTGCAAACCTTTTGTCACCACTCGGAATACTATAAGATGCAAGTGTCTAGGTTTACCGTTCTGCAATTATTAAGAGGCTGAGGAACAAGGAGCTAATATCTTACAATCTATGTCTTAGCATTAAATGATTGATATAACCTCAGCTCAGAGATGCACAGTTAGACCGAGCATATAAGCTATGTACAGTGCATTCGGAAAGCAAACTAACTGCACTTGATACAATCATCTTGGCAAAGGAGAAATACTCACTAACAAGGATGTTGCACAACATTTGAGAGAAATTAGCTTTTTGTGAGTGTGGAAAATTTGACAGAGCGGCAAAGATTATTGTTTGATTTGAGATGGGAGCTCCACCCTCCCCGCTTTTTCCGTTGACATGACGGGCCATTGCCCGGTTCAACCCTGGCCAGTGTAATAAAACTCCCTCAATGAAAGTGCACTCAGTGAGTGAACACAATTAAAAATGTTTAAGTACATTTAATTTAACAAAATTACAAATACACTTGGTTTAACTGCACAGTGTTATTTCAATGTGGTTCAATAAGGATAGAAGATAGATTAGTCAAACAGGGAGCAACCAAAATGGAGGTCTGGTGAGGTGACCAAACAATAGTGACACTACATGGAACATTTATTCTTGAATTGAGGTGGCCTTCCAACTTGCAAATCCTTTCAACACCCCATTGTTAGAGCTTTATATACTGTACTACTGGGACTACATAGAGGATCAGGCTGTTGAAATGCAGTTGATTATGTAAATAGTCTTGTAGAACTCTGGTATTGATGGTCCATTTCAGGGTGAGTCATTGATATGAATGTTCAGAGTGAAAGACCTGTGAACTCACCTATGATGGCCCACGTCTACCACAACCTTTCCTATTGTGTTAGTAAGCACCACAGCATTTTAGGAAGCAATTGTTCAAAATGTGTTCATACACACAGTAACAACGGGAGGGGGTGTAGGATGCACGGGGGAGGACCAGGAGGTTGATCTCAGATTCTATTCAGAGTTGACAAATTGACAGTGGAGACAAATCCAGCTTGCCTCTCTCTTTCCACACTGTAAATCTACAGTCACTGGGTCCTGATTGTGACAGTGGAGTCTAGTTTGCACTGCAGGATCCAGAGATGACATCAGTAGGCAGGTTTCCATTGACCCAGGTTAATTAGACAAAATATCCCACAGAAAAAAAATCGGGAAACATTGAAGAACCACAGTGACATTACGTGTAGGCTTAAGAATGGCGCTGCTAAGATCCGAGATTAATCTCCTGAGTACATACTGTACCTCGTCCCCTGAATACCAACCAAGTAATCTGACTTCTAATTATCGTTTATATTTTTAGTTTTTCCCTCCGTTTTTTCCCTTGGACGTGGTTCGTCAGGACCTCCACCAGCCGAAGCTAAGTAGTAACATTAACATGATGCCTTCTAATTGCAGTCGCTGTACTCATAATATACAGGAGTACGAGGATAGCTGTGCTGCAAGCCCAGCTTCAGACGCAATCGTTAGGCAAGGGTCATTTCAATGTAGGAAAGGATGAAACAGCATCTGTGCCACCAGTATGTACAGATAGTAGTATAAATCCCCTCGCACGTTCCCCGCAGCCGGACAATTTTCTCATGGCTTCTAGAGGGAAATGATGTAGGAATGCTCAACCGGTGTCACTCATTCAGCCGACAGAAACTTTCAACCGGTTCTCCCCATTAAGCAGCAAGTCGGAGCCAGAGGTCGAGCATTCTCTGGTCTCTACTTCTCCCGTTACGGGGTCTGAGACGCCGAAGCCTCCCACCATTAGCTCTGACAAATTGAAAACCCTAGTCATTGGCGACTCCATTACCCGCAGTATTAGACTTAAAATCATTCAGCGATCATACACTGTTTACCAGGTGGCAGGGCTACTGACGTTAAGGCTAATCTGAAGAAGGTGCTGGCTAAAGCTAAAACTAGCGAGTGTAGAGAGTATAGGGATATTGTTATCCACGTCGGCACCAACGATGTTAGGATGAAACAGTCAGAGGTCACCAAGCGCAACATAGCTTCAGCATGTAAATCAGCTAGAAAGATGTGTTGGCATCGAGTAATTGTCTCTGGCCCCCTCCCAGTTAGAGGGAGTGATGAGCTCTACAGCAGTCTCACAACTCAATCGCTGGTTGAAAACTGTTTTCTGCCCCTCCCAAAAGACAGAATTTGTAGATAATTGGCCCTCTTTCTGGGACTCACACACAAACAGGACCAAGCATGCCCTGTTGAGGAGTGACGGACTCCATCCTAGCTGGAGGGGTGCTCTCATCTTATCTACGAACATAGACAGCGCTCTAACTCCCCTAGCTCCACAATGAAATAGGGTGCAGGCCAGGTAGCAGGCTGCCAGCTTAGTGGAGTCTGCCACTAGCACAGTCAGTGTAGTCAGCTCAGCTATCCCCATTGAGACCGTGTCTGTGCCTCGACCTAGGTTGGGCAAAACTAAACATGGCGGTGTTTGCCTTAGCAATCTCCCTGGAATAAAGACCTCCTCCATTCCTGTCATTATTGAAAGAGATTGTGATACCACACATCTCAAAATAGGGCTACTTAATGTTAGATCCCTCACTTCCAAGGCAGTTATAGTCAATTAACTAATCACTGATCATAATCTTGATGTGATTGGCCTGACTGAAACATGGCTTAAGCCTGATGAATTTACTATGGTAAATGAGGCCTCACCTCCTGGTTACACTAGTGACCATATCCCCTGCGCATCCCGCAAAGGCGGAGGTGTTGCTAACATCTACGATGGCAAATTTCAATTTACAAAAACAACGTTTTCGTCTTTTGAGCTTCTAGTCATGAAATCTATGCAGCCTACTCAATCACTTTTTATAGCTACTGTTTACAGGCCTCCTGGGCCATATACAGCGTTCCTCGCGGAGCTCCCTGAAGTCCTATCGGACCTTGTAGTCATAGCAGATAATATTCAAATTTTTGGTGACTTTAATATTCACATGGAAAAGTCCACAGACCCACTCCAAAAGGCTTTCGGAGCCATCATCGACTCAGTGGGTTTTGTCCAACATGTCTCCGGACCTACTCACTGCCACAGTGATACTCTGGACCTAGTTTTGTCCCATGATATAAATGTTGTGGATCTTAATTTATGTTTTTCCTCATAATCCTGGACTATTGGACCACCATTTTATTACGTTTGCAATCGCAACAAATAATCTGCTCAGACTCCAACCAAGAATCATCAAAAGTCATGCTATAAATTCTCAGACAACCCAAAGATTCCTTGATGCCCTTTCAGACTCCCTCTGTCTACCCAATGACGTCAGAGAAAATAAATCAGTTAACCACCTAACTGAGGATCTCAATTTAACCTTGCGCAATACCCTAGATGCAGTCGCACCCCTAAAAACTACAATGTATTTGTCACAAGAAACTAGCTCCCTGGTATACAGAAAATACCCAAGCTCTGAAGCAAGCTTCCAGAAAATTGTAACGGAAATGGCGCCACACCAAACTGGAAGTCTTCCGACTAGCTTGGAAAGACAGTACCGTGCAGTATCGAAGAGCCCTCACTGCTGCTCGATCAACCTATTTTTCCAACTTAATTGAGGAAAATAAGAACAATCCAACATTTATTTTTGATACTGTCGCAAAGCTAACTAAAAAACAACATTCCCCAAGAGAGGATTGCTTTCACTTCAGCAGTAATAAATTCATGAACTTCTTTGAGGAAAAGATCATGATCATTAGAAAGCAAATTACGGACTCCTCTTTAAATCTACGTCTTCCTCCAAAGCTCAGTTGTCCGGAGTCTGCACAACTCTGCCAGGACCTAGGATCAAGGGAGACACTCAAGTGTTTTAGTACTATATCTCTTGACACAATGATGAAAATAAGCATGGCCTGTAAACCTTCAAGCTTCATACTGGAACCTATTCCAACTAAACTACTGAAAGAGCTGCTTCCTGTGCTTGGCGCTGCTATGTTGAACATAATAAACGGCTCTCTATCACGGGATGTGTACCAAACTCACTAAAAGTGGCAGTAATAAATCCTCTCTTGAAAAAGCCAAACCTTGACCCAGAAAATATAAAAAACTATCGGCCTATATCGAATCTCCCATTCCTCTCAAAGAAAATTGAAAAAGCTGCTGCGCAGCAACTCACTGCCTTCCTGAAGACAAGCAATGTATACGAAATGCTTCAGTCTGGTTTTAGACCCCATCATAGCACTGAGACTGCACTTGTAAAGGTGGTAAATTACATTTTAATGGCGTCAGACCGAGGCTCTGCATCTGTCCTCGTGCTCCTAGACCTTAGTGCTTGCTGCCTTTGATACCATCGATCACCACATTCTTTTGGAGAGATTGGAAACCCAAATTGGTCTACACGGACAAGTTCTGGCCTGGTTTAGATCTTATCGGTCGGAAAGATATCAGTTTGTCTCTGTGGATGGTTTGTCCTCTGACAAATCAACAGTAAATTTCGGTGTTCCTCAAGGTTCCGTTTTAGGACTACTATTGTTTTCACTATGTATTTTACCTCTTGGGGATGTCATTCGAAAACATAATGTTAACTTTCACTGCTATGCGGATGACACACGGCTGTACATTTTGATGACACATGGTGAAGCCCCAAAATTTCCCTCGCTGGAAGCCTGTGTTTCAGACATAAGAAAGTGGATGGCTGCAAACATTTTACTTTTAAACTCGGACAAAACAGAGATGCTTGTTCTAGGTCCCAAGAAACAAAGAGATCTTCTGTTGAATCTGACAATTAATGTTGATGGTTGTACAGTCGTCTAAAATAAAACTGTGAAGGACCTTGGCGTTACTCTGGACCCTTTTCTCTCTTTTGACGAACATATCAAGACTGTTTCAATTACAGCTTTTTTCCATCTACGTAACATTGCAAAAATCAGAAATGTTCTGACCAAAAATGATGCAGAAAAATGTATCCATGCTTTTGCCACTTCTAGGTTAGACTACTGCAATGCTCTACTTTCCGGCTACCCGGATAAAGCACTAAATAAACTTCAGTTAGTGCTAAATAGGACTGCTAGAGTCCTGACTGGAACAAAAAGATTTGATCATATTACTCCAGTGCTAGCCTCTCTACACTGGCTTCCTGTTATTAAGGCAAGGGCTGATTTCAAGGTTTTACTGCTAACCTACAAAGCATTACATGGGCTTGCTCCTACCTATCTTTCCAACTTGGTCCTGCCGTACATACCTACACATACGATACGGTCACAAGACGCAGGCCTCCTAATTGTCCCTAGAATTTCTAAGCAAACAGCTGGAGGCAGGGCTTTCTCCTATAGAGCTCCATTTTTATGGAATGGTCTGCCTACCCATGTGAGAGATGCAGACTCGGTCTCAACCTTTAAACCTTTAAGTCTTTATTGAAGACTCATCTCCTCAGTAGGTCTGATGATTGAGTGTAGTCTGGCCCAGGAGTGTGAGGGTGAACGGAAAGGCACTGGAGCAACGAACCGCCCTTGCTGTCTCTGCCTGGCCGGTTCCCCTCTCTCCACTGGGATTCTCTATTACATTCTCTAACCCTATTACAGGGGCTGAGTCACTGGCTTACTGGTGCTCTTCCATGCCGTCCCTAGGAGGGGTGCGTCACTTGAGTGGGTTGAGTCACTGACGTGGTCTTCCTGTCTGGGTTGGCGCCCCCCCTTGGGTTGTGCTGTGGCGGAGATCTTTGTGGGCTATACTCGGCCTCGTCTCAGGATGGTAAGTTGGTGGTTGAATATACCCCTCTAGTGGTGTGGGGGCTGTGCTTTGGCAAAGTGGGTGGGGTTATATCCTGCCTGTTTGGCCCTGTCCGGGGGTATCATCAGTGTCTCCTGACCCCTCCTGTCTCAGCCTCCAGTATTTATGCTGCAGTAGTTTATGTGTCGGGGGGGCTAGGGTCAGTCTGTTATATTTGGAGTATTTCTCCTGTCTTATCCAGTGTCCTGTGTGAATTTAAGGATGCTCTCTCTAATTCTTTCTTTCTCTCGCTCTCTCGGAGGACCTGAGCCATAGGACCATGCCTCAGGACTACCTGGCATGATGACTCCTTGCTGTCCCCAATCCACCTGGCCGTGCTGCTGCTCCAGTTTCAACTGTTCTGCCTGCGCCTTTGGAACCCTGACCTGTTCACCGGACGTGCTACCTGTCCCAGACCTGCTGTTTTCAACTCTCTAGAGACAGCAGGAGCGGTAGAGATACTCTCAATGATCGGCTATGAAAAGCCTTCTGACATCTGACTTTCTCCTGCTCGGACTGTGGAAAGAGTTTCTCTCAACTGAGCCACCTAAAACAACATGAACGTATACACACAGGAGAGAAGCCTTACTCCTGCTCAGACTGTGGAAAATGCTTCAGAACATCACCTGAGCTAAACGGTCACCAGAGAACACACACAGGAGAGAAGCCTTACTCTTGCTCTGACTGTGGAAAATGCTTCACGTATTTAAATGTTCTAAAAGTTCACCAGAGAACACACACTGGAGAAAAGCCTTACTCCTGCTCTGATTGTGGAAAGAATTTCTCTCAATCGAGCCACCTAAAACAACATGAACGAACACACACAGGAGAGAAGCCTTACTCTTGCTCTGACTGTGGAAAATGCTTCACGTATTTAAATGTTCTAAAAGGCCACCAGAGAACACACACAGGAGAGAAGCCTTACTCTTGCTCTGACTGTGGAAAATGCTTCACGTATTTAAATGTTCTAAAAGTTCACCAGAGAACACACACTGGAGAAAAGCCTTACTTCTGCTCTGACTGTAGCGCGAGTTTCTCTCAACGGAGCCACCTAAAACAACATGAACGTATACACACAGGAGAGAATCCTTAGTCCTGCTCTGACTGTAAGAAGAGTTTCTCTCAAATGGGCCAGTTAAAAAGACACCAAGGTATACATCATGGAGAGTAGCCTTACTCTTGCTCTGACTGTGGAAAATGATTTAAATCATCAGCTGAGCTAAACGGTCATCAGAGATCACACACAGGAGAGAAGCCTTTCTTCTGCTCTTACTGTGGCAACAGCTTCTCCCGATTTGGGCAATGTAAAGACACAGCAACGGATACATAGTTGACCGAAGCCTTATCAAAGCACTGACTGTGAGAAGAGATTCTACAGATTGGGCCATTTAAAAAGACACCAATGTATACATGAAGGAGAGAAGCCTCATCAGTTCTCTCAGACCAGCTAAGATTAGTCACTCCTCTTAATTCTCATCTCATAAAATAAATGGCAACGTTGAATTGGATCAAATGAAGAAAGTGTAGAACACTATTGTAATCATATTGTTTCTCACTGTGAGAGAACAATGCAGAGGAAAGGGAGCATCATAGAATGTTAGTCTCTCTTTACTGATCAGTGTGCATCTTGTCAGTTTTTTGCTGTGTTTTTTTTTTTTGCTTCCGTCCATAGACACATCCCAGCTCTACTGGTACCAGCAGTACTGCACCTGTCAACGACACAAGTTGTTCTGCTTCCATAAGCACATCCAATGCTAGCATCAGTAATTCTCCATTTGCTGTTAACCCAGCTAGCATGGACACTGGGCTGCATCAGAATCACAACTGTCAGAGCTACTGCCTCCTTATCCGGCAAAACACCAAACAACAGACAGGGATGTGCCTTTCCTCAGCCACAGTGTGTTTATATCTCACAACTCGATGAAACCTTCACTCTTGCGCAGACATTTAGAAACAAAACATGCCAATTTGAAAAATAAGCCACAGGAGTTTTTTCAGCGAGAGTTGAGACTACTTTTGAGTAGTAAGACATGTATAAAAGCAACAGATACCATTAATAAGAAGGCGCTAGAATCGTCTTATATGGTGAGCTATCGAGTGGCTAGGACAGGCAAGCACCATACTATTGTGGAGGACTTAAATCTTCCTGCTTCCGCAGATATGGCTGGGGGGAAAAATCCCCAAAAACTATACAGTTTTCACGACGCATCAGTGACATGGCAGATGTTTGGAACAATTACTGCTTCGCCTTACAAGCCAATAATTCTATGCGTTACAGCTAGATGAGTCAACAGACGTGGCGGGCCTGGCACAGCTCCTGGTATATGTCTGTTATAGCTGGATGAGTCAACAGACGTGGCGGGCCTGGCACAGCTCCTGGTATATGTCCGTTGTTTTTGGAGGGTCAATTAAGAAAGATCCTCTTCTACAAACTACTGGAAACCAGGACAACAGGATATATTTTTAAAGTACTGGCCAGCTTTGTGACATCAAATGGACTTTGGTAGTCAGGTTTGATGAAAACCTGCTCCAGAGTGCTCAGGGCCTCACACAATGACCCTAAGCACACAGCTAAGACGATGTTTGCGAAAATTTTGAAAAACCTGATTTTTGTTGTAATTTTGGAGTGTTGTGTGTAGATTGATGCATTTTATAATAATGCTGTAATGTAACAAAAGGTGGAAAAAGTCAAGCAGTTTGAATACTTTTTGAATACACTGTATCAGATAACGATGATCAGTTTTCTGCATTAGTTTCGGTGGATTATTTTTTTTTATTACCAAACACGTTTTGTTTCATGATAAACAGGCTATGAATTGACTAGTGTTTATTAAATTGCCTTTTAATGCTAGATTCATTGTTTTAGTCTATGATGAATTTATTTTAATAACTGTTGAAGTTAATTGATATGTTTGTACATTAATTTGTTCCGGGCAACATCTTCTCTTGTGTATAGTTTTAAATAAAATTGCAAATAAATTCATTAAAAATCCTACAATGTGATTTTCAGGATTTTTTTTCTCTCATTTTGTCTGTCATAGTTGAAGTGTACCTATGATGAAAATTACAGGCCTCTCATCTTTTTAAGTGGGAGAACTTGCACAATTGGTGGCTGACTAAATACTTTTTTGCCCCACTGTATGTATATTATGTATTTTTAGTGTTTCCTGTTTGACCCCAGGAAGAGTAGCTGCTGGGGATCCTAATAAAATACTAAATGTATCAGATATTGATGATGTGTTGATCAGTTTTCACCATTAGTATTTTAATGAATGTTTCATTCAATGTGTTTTGATGGGATATAGTAGTAAAGGCCAAATTCAATATATTTTTTTTTATACGTAATGTCCTAAAATTCTAAATCAATTATCTAAACAATCCATGGTATGACCTTCTTAAAACAATTCCATATGTTAGCATTATATTGTAATGTAATGACCCAGTTAGTATTGGGGAATGGAATCAGAGAGGAAGCTTGTGTTACCTTTCTCACATCACTACAGTATTCATTTCAACAGAACTTTTCCACGCCCCTTTGTTAGAGCTCAATATATACCCAAGACTATATAGAGGGTCATCTACCATAACCTTTCCTATTGGGTTAGTAAGCACCACAGAATTTTAGGAAGCCATTGTTCAAAATGTGTTCATATACACAGTAACAATGGGAGGGGGTGTGGCCTGCACAGAGAAGGACCACGAGGTTGATCTCAGACAGAGTTGACAGATTAACAGTGAGGACAAACCCAGCCTGCCTCTCCTTTCACACTGCCTTCCAAACAGATTCTAAACCTACAGTCACTGGGTCCTGATTGACAGTGGAGACTTGTTGCACTGCAGGATCTAGAGATGGCATCACTGGACAGGTCTCCATTGGGCCAAGTCTACAACAAAAACATTTAGCAAATCAATCATTGCAACGTGGATGGAAACGGCAGAAGCAGGAGACATTTTGTAAAGATCCACAAATGCTTTATCCGTTCGAACAGCGACAGGAAAACATTGAAGAACCACAGTGCAATGCTGCGATGGTGTAAGAAAGGCACTGCTAAGATCAGAGATTAATCTCCTGAGTACACACCTAGTCCCCTGAATACAAACCAAGTAATCTTACATACAGGACTTCAAGTTGTAAAATAGTGAACTACTCCTTTAATGGAGCGGTAGGCTCTATGAAAGGGAAGTTTTGACAACAAAAAAAACGTCCTCGTCGTGTTTTGTTCATTAGTCCACTGTTAATACAATGCCAAAAAGTTTGCATGTTAGCAGTCAAGTTTTCAATATAAAGCACTTTCAGTACAGAGAAAAAAGTGGGATGCTTATGCAAATTATATGCAAATTAGCTAAATAATAATTGCATATAATTTGCATTATCACACCTTTTGGTGTGTACTACATTGTTTTCCAATCCTGGTCCTGGGGATCCATAGAGGTGAGCTTGTTTGTTTTTGCCCCTAACATTCACACACTGGATTCAACTAAACAACTCAAGCCTTTGAACTGAATAAGGTATGTGAGTGCGAGGGCAAAAACACACATGTACACCCCTTTGGGACCAGGATTGGGGAACACTGCTGTACTGAAAGTCCTCCATCTTCAGAACTTCACTGTTGACGTACACATTATTTGGATTGTATACAGGGTGAAGAAACCAAGGTGGACATTTGTAATTTGATTGAACTATCCCTTTAATTAGGGTTCCTTTGGAGTTATATTTAGTTAGAGATGGATTTGATCTAAGCATGTGCTATAAATATTCATTTATTTAATAAAGAAAACTGCTTTTGTCATCTCTTAAGGAGGCTAGGCGAACCTAAGGAGTGTGCTCTCATACTCCCTTAAAAGACCTTTGCTTGAAAAACGAGAAAAAAAAGTGTCAGTAGCACTGTTTGTCCATTTTGACACGCCATAGAACCCTTTCTCCGTTTACAAATGAAAACTGTATTTTAAGGCTTGTATGAATGTCCTACTTCATATATTTGTGTCATCATCACAAATCAACTGCATTAAACTTTAAAAAAACAACAACACTTTAACCAGTAAAATGGCTTTCGCTATAGCCTTTATCAATGAACGAAAGCGTTCTGTGATCTTAGCGACTGTTCAAGCAAGAATCAAAACATTGTAAGCGTATATAAACTCAACGATATTTTGTTTGGAAGTAATAAAAACGTACATCTAGACGACTGCTGCCAAGAGTCGCACACATCTGTGAGTGACGTCAGCGCGTTGAGTACTGAAAAAGGGTCTATCGCCACTTCCTCAAAATAGATAACTCAAATCTGTCATTAATGTTGAGTGCTGTTGACCAATCACAAATGAACGGGCTTAAACTTCGGCTACCGACTTGCCTCCAAGAAAAAATGTGTGTGCACAAACAGCCGAAAAAACCCTTACACAAAGCCCAAAACGAAAACAAAAACTTCACAAAATGTTGTCATAATATATGCAGAAACTCTTCCGGCTGTTTTTAAAGAGTTTATTTCATTGAATTATACACAAGAGAGAAAACATGTATGTACAAACATATTTTTTTCATTACATTCTTGTCATTTAGCAGATGTTCTTATCCAGAGCGATTTACAGGACAAATAAGGGTTAATTGCCTTGACAGATTTTTCACCTAGTCGGCTCGGGATTCAAACACGCGACCTTTCAGTTACTGGTCCAACACTCTTAACCGCTAGGCTACCTGCCGCCAGATCAATCAACTTCAACACAGTTATTCAAATACATTCATCATCAATGACTACAATAATGAATCAAGTATTAAAATGCAATTTAATAAACAGTTGATTAATTCCCTGTTTATCATTAAACAAAAGCTTAGTAATAAAATAATACACCGAAAATAATGCTGAGAACTGATCACGCCATCTTTATCTGATATACACTGAGTGCATAAACATTAGGAACACATTCCTAATATTGAGTTCCCCCCCTTGTCCTCAGAACAGCCTCAATTCATCGGGCATAGACTCTACAAGGTGTTGAAGGTGTTCCACAGGGATGCTGGCCCATGTTGACTCCAATGCTTCCCACAATTGTGTCAAGTTGGCTGGGAGTGGATCTCTACTCCAAATTGCTCCTTCCATCTCCTCCCACAGATGCACAATTGGATTGAGATCTGGTG
The DNA here is from genome assembly GCF_045791955.1 of Oncorhynchus clarkii lewisi. Lineage (NCBI taxonomy): Eukaryota > Metazoa > Chordata > Actinopteri > Salmoniformes > Salmonidae > Oncorhynchus > Oncorhynchus clarkii. Next base: position 3,928 of record NW_027258847.1, on the reverse strand, counting down.
ACTCGGCAGGCCACTGCAGTAAACTGAATTCACTGTCATGTTCTTGGAACGATTCCTGGACAAGCCTTGTGGCGTAATCCTGCTGAAGAAATCTATTTGCAGATGGATACACTGCTGCCATGAAGGGAGGCACCTGATTGGCAGTAATTATTTAGATATCCTGTGGCATTCAAACATTGCTCAACTTTTATCAAGGGCCCCAATGTGTGTCCTGAAAACACACCCCAACCATCACACCACCAGCCTGCAATGCTGACACACGGAGTGGATGCATGCAGTGGTGTAAAGTTCTTAAGTAAAAAATATTTAAACTAATTTAGAAATTTTTGGGGGGTCTCTGTACTTTACTATTTATATTGTTGACAACTTTTATTTCACTATATTCCTAAAGAAAATAATTGTATTTTTACTCCATACATTTTCCCGGACACCCAAAAGTACTCGTTACATTGTTTATGATTAGCAGGACAGGAAATGGTCCAATTCACACACTTATCAAGATAACATCCCTGGTCCTCCCCACTGCCTCTGATCTGGCAGACTCACTAAACACAAATGCTTCGTTTGTAAATGATGTCAGTGTTGGGAGTCTACCCCTGGCTGTCTGTAATATTTTTTTTAAACAAGACAATTGTGCCATCTGGTTTGCTTAATTGAAGGAATTTGAAATGATTAATACTTTTACTTTTGATACTTAAGTATATTTACAACCAAATACTTTTACTCCAGTAGTATTTTACTGGGTGACTTTTACTTGAGTCATTTTCTATTAAGGTTTCATTACTTTCACTCAGTCTGACAGTTAGGTACATTTTCCACCACTGGATGTATGTCCTCGTGGTTTCCTCCATACCCCAGTCCTCCCATCAGCATGAAACAGCAGGAACCAGGGTTCATCAGGCCAGGCAGTATGTTTCCAATTTTCCAGTGTTTTCATTCCTTAGCCCACTGCAACGGCAGTTTTGTTTGTTTGTTGAAAGCTAATGGAGATCCATAACAAATACACAACAACTAAATCATTAAGGATCATAACTTTCACCTGGGTTCAGCTGGTCATGGAAAGAGCAGGTGTCCTTAATGTTTTGTACACTCAGTGTAGGTTGTGTCTACTATCTCATTCCCACAGACAACTGTAGAGGGAAGCAGTCCCACCCTGTTAACCGTCAGACTCCACTGTGAGAAGCCTCACAAAGGATATTCAACCCTAAGGGCAAATCCAAGGTCATGTCAATATCTTTACAGTAGAAGCTAACAAAACACACCAAAACTGACAAGGTACACACTGATCAGTAAAGTAAAGAGAGGCTAACATTCTAGAACGCTCTCTTTCCTCTGCACAGTTCTCTCACAGTGAGAAACAATAGGATTAGAACAGAGTGTTCTACACTTTCTTCATTTGATCCAATTCAACGTTGCAAATGATTTTATGAGATGAGAATTAAGTGGAGTGTCTAATCTTAGCTGGTCTGAGAGAGGTGATGAGGCTTCTCTCCTTTATGTACACATTGGTGTCTTTTTAAATGGCCCAATCTGTAGAATCTCTTCTCACAGTCAGTGCAGTGATAAGGCTTCTCTCCTGTGTGTATTCGTTCATGTCGTTTTAAGTTGCACAGTAGAGAGAAACTTGCTGCACAGTCAGAGCAGGTGTAAGGCTTCTCTCCTGTGTGTATACTTTCATGTCGTTTTAAGTGGCACAGTAGAGAGAAACTTGCCGCACAGTTAGAGCAGATGTAAGGCTTCTCTCCTGTGTGTGTTCTCTTATGAACTTTTAGCCTAGTTGATGTTGTGAAGCATTTTACACAATAAGAGCAGGAGTAAGGCTTCTCTCCTGTGTGTGTTCTCTTATGAACTTTTAGCTCAGATGATGTTATGAAGCATTTTACACAGTCAGAGCAGGAGTAAGGCTTCTCTCCTGTATGTATATGTTTATGTGTTTTTAAGTGGCCCAGTCGAGAGAAACTCTTTCCACAGTCAGAGCAGGAGTAAGGCTTCTCTCCTGTATGTATATGTTGGTGTCTTTTTAAGTGGCCCAGTAGAGAATAACTGTTTCCACAATCAGAGCAGGAATAAGGCTTCTCTCCTGTGTGTATACGTTCATGTCGTTTTAAGTTACACAGTAGAGAGAAACTCGCCGCACAGTCAGAGCAGGAGTAAAGCTTCTCTCCTGTGTGTATACGTTCATGACGTTTTAAGTTGCACAGTAGAGAGAAACTCGCCGCACAGTCAGAGCAGGAGTAAGGCTTCTCTCCTGTGTGTGTTCTCTGATGAACTTTTAGTCTAGCTGATGTTGTGAAGCATTTTACACAGTCAGAGCAGGAGAACAGCTTCCCTCCTGTATGCACTCTCTGATGAACTGTCACAGTCTTGGATGTTGTGAAATTCTTCCCACCGTCAGTATAGGAATATTGATTCTCTCCTCTGTGTATTTTTAGGTGTACTTTTAGCTTTGATAGAAATGGGAATATTTCCTCACAATGTGGGCAGGGGTGAGACCTCTTAGCTCTGTGATCTTTCTGCTGTTGCTCTCTGGATGTAGAGAATGTCTCAACATGGTCTCCTGTGTGAACAACATCAGAAGAAACAGTCAGTTGGTGTGATACACATGTCAATCAAATGTATTTTATGAAGCCCTTTTTACATCAGCAGTTGTCACAAAGTGTTCCACAAAGAGCAAGCAATGCAAATGTAGCAGCAAAGTGGCCAGGAAAAACTCCACAGCAAGAAGGAACCAAGGAAGAAACGTAAAGAGGAACCAGGCTCAAATGGGTGGCCAGTCCTCTTCTGGCTGTACCGGGTGACATATGTATTCATATCAGCAGGCTGGTAACATATGTATTCACATCAGTAGGCTGGTACTGTATGTATTCATATCAGTAGGCTGGTAACATATGTATTCATATCAGTAGGCTGGTAACATATGTATTCATATCAGCAGGCTGGTAACATATGTATTCATATCAGTAGGCTGGTACTGTATGTATTCATATCAGTAGGCTGGTAACATATGTATTCATATCAGTAGGCTGGTAACATATGTATTCATATCAGTAGGCTGTACAATAGAAAAGGGGAATAAAACTATTCTAAAAGTGGGTAAAAGCCATATCATCCTCCACTCACTATCTAAGGGTTAGTAACCAGGCTTTATCACATCCGACCGTGATTAGGAGTCCCATAGGGTGGCGATCAATTGGACCAGCATCGTCCGGGTTTGGCCCGGGAGGTAGGCCGTCAATGTAAATAATAATTTGTTCTTAACTGACTTGCCTAAATAAAAGGTAAAATATTTTTTTAAATACTAATTTTGTAGAACTTTAAAATACTGGCAGCGTGTCTACTTCACTTCTTTATTCTACTCTCTGATCACTCAGGATAGCCCAGTGAATTAAACACATGCTGGCAATGCTGGTATGCAAGTCTGAGTAGCATGAAATAATATCTACCTTCTCATTGAAACAGTTCATCATGAAACACTTCTACTACAACTTTTCATGCACAGTGGGAAGTTGAAAGGAACAACAAATTTAGATAGAACCTGGTCTTACCATGAGAAACAGATTTCCCAATCTTCTCCTCCTCCTCTTCATCTTTAATGTTGACATTCAGCTCCAGTGTTTGACTGCAGTCTTCCAGCTTCACTGATGCCATCTCTGGATCCTGCGGTACAAACTGGGCTCCACTGTCACAATCAGGACCCAGTGACTGTAGGTTTGGGCTCACTGTGGAAGGAGAGAAGCAGGCTGGGTTTGTCCTCATCTGCTCATCATCATCTACTCATCTATCACTCCAGTGTTCATCTGCTAAATTGTAATCACTTTGCTACTATGGCCTATTTATTGCCATACCTCCTCATGCCATTTGCACACACTGTATATAGACGTTGTTTTCTATTGTGTTATTGACTGTGTTGTTTCTGTTGCACTGCTAT